>NW_027115809.1:860872-866209 GCF_000696795.3 Halyomorpha halys | reverse complement strand
AATTCTTATGATGAGTGGATGTTCGGGGTACATGTTAAAAGTTGTTTCTTAATTGTTGGTAATTTTAAAGTAACTCCGTATCAAAAGTATTTTTTTTAGATTTTTGGAACAGCCATTTTGTATTACCCCTAATTATGGTTGGCAGATTCGCCATATTTGACTATTAACTGCATATGGTTTTCCTCAAAGTAATAAAAAATCGGTGTGAAATAGTTTTTTATTTTTCCCACGGGTCTTGACTATGTTGAGTTCATACCGTCTATGATTTAGGAACAAACTGCGCCACGAGGGCGGTATTTAGGAAAATCTTTGTTTTCCCATCTATACTTGAAAATTCACAGTTGGAGGCTTCAGTTAGTGCAGTGTAAACAGAATTCCCAGCCTGAGTTCCGTTTACTTGAAGTCCATTGAAAAGCCTCTTGAATCAAGTAAATGTTTAAGGAATCCGAGGAAGGAAGAAGTGGTGATGCAATTGCATATAGAGGCTGTTTATTTATCTAAGGATGCATAACCAAGCTATTGCCCTGCCGGGAATGCGGTACACTTCAGTCTGCTCTTATCGTGGGAGGGAGCCCTAGTCATTTCTAAAGTTTTATTTGAGAGGTAACTTTTTTTTTTTTTTTCTTTTTAATATTAATTATAATAATATTTTATGCCCGGAAAGATTATTATACAACTAATATATTCCTTTGACTCAACCTCAATAATTTTTGTCGTAAGTTCAACCACTTGTACACATATATTTTACGACATCAAAAAATTAGCGTATAAGCTAGAACTATACAATTTTGCAATTATTTCTGGAGGTGGAACTAATTATGTAATAGTATCAATTATAATAATAGTATCAATATTTTTTTATTAAAAAATATTACATGTTATACGTTTCAGCCAATCCGGCCAATCTTAACTTTAATTGAGTTTCACAGCCTCAAATTTATTTATAAAACTTTGCAGGTTTGTATGCCCAACTAAGTTTAACACAGTCAAAAGAAACCTGTATTCATCACTGTTGCATTTGATAATTATTATTATATAATATTGTTGTGTAAAAAGAATTTGCAAAGAATACAAAATTATTATTAAATGTAATAATGGCGAATACAGGTTTATTTTAACCGCAGTAGCCTGCAATTTTTTATAAATAAATTTGAGTCTGTGTAACTAAAATTATGAATAAACAATCAGTTTCGAAAAAGATATTAAAAATAGTGATATAACAATTATCTAACAGCTAAAATACAAAATATTATTTTTAAAAAAAAGAGGATTAAGTTTTCTCCCTTAATCTTCTTTGTTCTTCGAAGTGAAACGTGTTCTATATCATAAATTCCACAGTCACTGTAAATTATATTTTTGACCGAATAATACCACATATCAAGAAAAAAAGTTTAATAAAAGGCTAGGACTTCTTTACTTCCCCTTTTTTTGATATTCGAACTAAAACAGGCAAAAATCCAACAGCTACTTTCTTAATGAAATCTATTTTGACCTAGGCATCTCATATATTTGGCACAGATTAACAAACTTCAAACCTTTCAAAACAAAAGCTCCTTGGTATATCAGTAACATGATTCTAAATAGTGACCTTCTCATGCCAGCTGCTAATAAATACATAAGGATGCACTAAAAACACTCATTAATGACTTGACCACAACACTCATGCTAGGTAAGACTGAAAAGGAGTTGGATGAGGGATCACCTCGAATGTTAATGTTAATGTCAAGCCAAGCGCAGGTACCGTTGGGTACTACTCCCCTCACGCAATTTCTTTAAGTTGTTCTTCTTTCAATTTACATATTCTTGATACTTCTGACAGATGTGATGATTTATAATATTTTATTTTTCTCTGCTTGACCTCTTTCAGAGGTAACGAGTATAGGAAGAAAGGAATCTTTCACTAATTTACTTTTGCATTATTCCCAAAACAGTAAAAAAGAAGTTATTTAATTTCTCACGAATTTGTAGATTACTACATATTAATATTAATCTTTTATGGACAGATGTTGTAGATTTCTTCCTCCTGTCCCTATTCCTTTGCCTGCTTATAATGCTAATGTTATCTTCGTGGCTTAGGTAAATGTGACCTAGACAATAAGCTGGGACCGAGGGGGTACAGTAACATCCTAAGATCTTGCGATAGGGCGCCCACTACAAGGCTGGGGTAGCCCTAATGATCTAGGATCAGCTGATAGCAATCTACCTCCGGGCGAGATAATTACAAATACAATGATACACGCTTAATGGCATGTCTTGTTCCTCCAAGGGCGCCCTTTCCAGTTGACCTTTCCTATAATTTTGGATAATCCCTGGAGGAGGGATTTATTAGGGTTCCTGGACCTTCAAGAACCAATTGAAGATGAACCACATCTTAGTGTTATTTTCTCTTAAATCAATTCCCTTTTAGAACTGCTCTGTCAACTAATTGAAGATCTCAAAAAACGCGACCATGTACCTTTAAAAGCTTACATGTCATTTAGTTTTCCGATAGTTAAATGGATTACACCCATATATGTTATAAGGAATCAAGTAACATTTCTGTGATATTGTATTTTATAAGCTATCTCGATAACTTTTTTTGTAATATCAGATATTGTATTGGTAAATAATATTTATTTCGCAACGAAAAACCAAGGCAGAGCATTCCTCTATATCACTGTAAGATAAAAAATAGAGACTTGGGTTTTAGTTGTGAAATGGAAAAATTATGAATATTATTTGAAATTCGCTGTATAATTTTAAAATTTTTGATGGTTCATTATTTTTTCTTTTCGTAGAACAGTTAACTTCATAATGGCCAAACTGCCCAATATGTTGTTAGGATGTTGAAATAATGTAAAAAAGTAATAAAAATATAATTTCTTATAGAAAAAAAAAATTCTCTTAACTATTTATCATTGTGTAAATATTTTCATGGATTCTATTGAAGGAAATGGGCCCTGATTCTGCATTGACCTGACTAATAGCTCTTTTATAAACCAATATATATATAATTACAGTAAAAAAATAAATAAGTAACAGTAAGGACACGCCCGAGGAAGATTTTATTTAATATTATTAAATTCAGGAATTTAATAATATTCTTTACCACCCCTAGTGGAGCGGTCTCCCCCCGTTTCACATTAGTAGGACTATAACTAATGTGAAAACGCCTCCAGCGGACCTTAAAATACCTCAATTGCAACAAAAAATCGTTTCCTTACATATGTTAAATTCATTATTATTCACATATGTTTTGTTTTTTCCATAATAAAATGAGGATAAAAGGAAAAAAAACGAATTTTCTGTTGGACTGAATTTTGAAAGATCCCTTAATTAATTTGTTTTCTTTTTTTTTTAAAGGCATAAAGAGTTTTTCGTATTTACATGATATACACAGCTTAAGTGACGATATGTATAATGAATGTTGCAAGATTTAATATTAAAGTAATTATTAATATTATATCATGTTATATATCTTTAAAAAACAATTTGGTAATTAGTGGATTTTATGTTGAAATTCGTACCAAATCAAAATAAAACTGAGAAAACACGTGAACACCCCAGCTCTGAAATTGCGAGTTTGCACATTCATATTTTATTACTTGTGTCCGTTATAAAGAAGTTATAAGTGCTGACAGGGAATAACATAGGTCTCTGCGTACGTAGTGGAGGGGTTCCGGAAAAAAAGAGGGATTCAAATGCATTAATATGTACGGTGTTCGCCGTAACTTAAAAACTGTCCGTTAAGAGAGGTTGTTATTAACATACAGATTACATTAATAACAATGATACAAAAAAATTAATAATTAAAATTAAGGCCATGAGCTCCTGATCCATACCAGATGCCCTTCCATATTCGACTCGTCCCTTCTAAACTTCACTCGTAAGTTATCTTCATAAATCATATTGTAAAGATTACGATCAACCTTACAAAGAAACAATTTAACGCTACTGAGCTTCAAAGACCGGTCGTAAAACTGTACAACCTCCTATATATAAAGAGGATATGATTTCAGTAGCTAACAATAACTTAGTACCTAATGCAGTTTTTATAGCTGTTTTCCGCTATATAGTGGTATGATGGGCTCTATAAACTATGTTTGAATTGCATTTTTTATTGCTTTATTATACAAAGCATAGTCAATTCTGAAATAATATTCGCAGATAGTCATTTTTACTATTATATATTGTAAATTTATATTCTGATTTTTAAAATACTTTATTTTATTTTTCTAGTTGGCCCAAGACTTCCACTGAATTCATATGTTGCCCGAATTTTTTATGTTAGAAATTATTTTTCCCTAATATTTTGCAAACTCCTTTATTTTTTCTTCTTCTACTTTTAATTATTTATCTATGAAATCAGTTTTAAATAATAAGAAAATTATTGAAAAATCTCTAATCCTTGGTTTCAACGGAAATATATCGTTTACTTTTTGAAAGCCCTTCTAGGTTTGTGACTATGGGACCTCAGTAGAGAAAAATTACCTCTATCTTTGGAATACGCCTAATTCAAAATAAAATCGAAACATTTTTTGCCACATGTGCCACTATCAAAGTAATATGTTTTAAAGTCCCTTGAATTCAAATAACCTAGCCTCACAAAATGTTCTGCGTGTGTCTCTACTCTGTTTAATATCTACCATAGAAAATCAAAGGAAATCATTGAAGAATTAATGCTAGCTAAAAGTTGGGTAAGTGTACCTTCTAATAAGCTCACCGCACTTGATTCTTATTAAAGTGTAGTAACTAATTTCTTCAGATAAGTTTCTAAGTAACTGGTAGAAAAATAATTTCTCATATTTCATCAATAACTCTAGCAGCAAAGGAATCTAAATTTTTTTTATTCTGGAAGATTATTCGTTGATCGTATATAATTAACTTTAGGAAAATGGTCCGGGTGGCAGTGGCAGATAAGAAGAGTAAGAAAAAAAAAAAAACAGTAACCAATGTTTCGCCCTACTTTGCAGGGCTAAATGAGAAAAAGGAATTCTTACAATTTTATCACATATACCTTTTTTATATACATCTTTTTTACACCCACTATCTTCCTACAACTAAGTTTGTTTTTTTGGGATAATTTATACAACTTTACAACGTTATTATGGACACGTGGTCTGGTACAGACATTTGTGCGGTTAGAAGATGAAGTCCTTGGCCTGAAGATAACTCAATTAGGTTATAGCGGCTAGGAGTTTACAATAATTGCGTACGGCTTTCCAATTTAGATGGCTGGGGAAGATAGCAAGACCCTTCATAAGGTAGGATAGGCACCACCGCAAAACCTTGTGCATCATCTCTATATTGCCAAGCACTTGCCAAATGTTGGCCGGTTAAACTGGTATTTAAATAATA
>NW_027115809.1:853034-860775 GCF_000696795.3 Halyomorpha halys | reverse complement strand
ATTTTTTATGGGTTTCTTTTTCAATTATTTATTATCAATTAAAATGATTGAGGAAAAAGAAGTCTCATTGTGAACCGAGTTTAAAAAGGTGAATCGTGAATTAAGGGATTGACAATCCACAAAAAGCTTTTCTCGAGATTAAAAATAAGATATAAAACTCAACAAGAAAAAACGACCTAGTATAAGAGCTGGAATAGTACACAGCTGGGTAAAAGGAAAAAAAAATTGATTAGTTGTAACAAATATTTCCAAGAGTAGTATATATGGAAATATTTAATTTTAATAATGTGTCTAGTGTGAAGAAGTTTAAAAATGGTTAATGGAAAGGGTCGAAACGTTGCAAAAATGTGTAAAATAAATACAAATGTATAACATAGAACTGCTATCTAGTTTTATTTTAAATAGTGTGGGTTTCATTTTGTTCAATTGGGTTTTTCCTCTTAGGAGCTCTTAATTAATTGATAATTAAAATATATGTATAATGAAAACAAATAATAATACTTTATAGCTTAGCCCATGCAAATAGACTATCAAACTTAACTAAAGTAAATTAAACTTAATTATAACAGAATTTTAGATGTGTTATTACATTGAAAGTGCCAATAAACTGGATATACATTCTGTACATACCTCAATATTGATGTTTGTTTTAATATTAAAGCGAAAAGTATTCCTTTACCTGTAAAAATATTAATAATAATAATAATATATACAATAGATTAATAATAATAATACATTTTCAGTATTAGTATATCAATAAAATTTATTCATAAAATTGATTTTGTTAAAGGTAGAAATAGTTGACATAGAAGTTAGAAATATTTGTCGGACTCTACCTCATTATATAATTTTATTTTTCTACTATGTTCCTCTGAAATTTGATTATGTTGTAAAAAATTTCGTTTGAAAAAAATTAGTATCGTTTTGTTTATTCTAAAGTGTATCTAATTTCCTTTAAAAAAAATGTCGTAGTCCTAAACATTTGGTCACCAGTGTGTATATAATTTTTTTTTTTTTTTTTTAGAAATTTATTCCTCAGTATCAATAGAATAGATGCTATTTTTTTACGAATCGAAGGGGTATGAGATTTATTGTTTTAGCCGCCTCTTCTTTATTCTCCGTAGAACCCGGGATCGTAAACCAATCCCCTCTTAAATGGGGGATATGCAAATTAACCGAGTCTACTTTTCCCTTCTACCCCATTTATAAATGCGACTCCTGTCCTCCTTTTCTTATAAGCTAAATCCTTTTATTCTAAAATCTTGTGAATCATATATTCAATAATCTGCTATTTATATGATTTGAATCTTATTGAATTAAAACAAAAACTAATATTTTTCAGACAGTAAACAATGATAATATTGTATTTATGAACGTTCCTAAATACTGATTCTCACTATTGGTCTTTCTCAAGTTGTTTACCCATATCTTCGGAATTTTCATTCTTTAAAAATCAAAGTAACTTGCTAAACCATCTTATTAAGCTTCTATACCAGAAAATTATAATTTTCTTATTAAATGTACATTTAAATCCATTGATCTTAAGCTTGAATCAGTATTTCATCCCCAACTTTATATTAAGTTACAGGTAGTAAAATATTTTCCCTGTTTAAGGAATGATTTACATAAATACTATCACGATAATGGCTGTTGAAGAATTTCATGAAGGGTAAATTCGGTCGATTTCACGTGACAGAAGAAATAATTATAGGTAGCGTGCTGTTCGGGGGGACAACGGCTAATTTTAATATTTTCATTTTTAAAAAATGCAATTTTTGCGTGGCTTATGTAATTTATTATCCAACTCCTTCCTGCCCTCTAATAAACAAAAAAAAATTAAATAAATTACCGAATTATTTATTTATTCAATACCATCAAAATAATTGAAAAATTGCACAGACTAATATATTATAAATTTGATTTGTAATTTTACATTCGTGGTGTATTTAGGAATATTCGAAGAGCAAGAAACCTCTGCATGAAGACCTCCAAGAGTTGGGCTAATGTCCCTCTTTGTTTTTCGTTACACATTAGGGAATAATCCTGTTAAAAGGTGCCCTAAGCAATGAACAGTTCATCCTTTTACTTCTCTTTAACTTTATACGCACTACTATAACTATATATGATTATAGTTAAATCGGTAAGGACGAGTTAATTAGAAATTGCTTTTTGTACAGAAAAAACTAACGTATGCATCATAATAGACAGCAACAAAATTAATAAAAAGCATGAGAAGCAGAACTCCGTTAGTATGTTTGCTCGTATTCTTCCCTCATCTTTGTTTAGGAAACTGATGAAAAGTGATTTGATTGTTTTGTTTTTTCATTTAAAAAAATAAAGGGACACCCCAAATTTTCAAGAAACCTTCACCTAAAGTACTAATGTTGTTTGTTGGAAATGATTAACCATTTTGCATAATTAAAGGATTTGAGTTGATATTCGAGAAACCCTAAAATAGGGACTTTTATAAAAGTAATGTTTGAAATTAAGTCCAAGTTCAAGTGTGCTTAATGCTTATTAGCCTTATCCTCATTTACAGTAACAAATCGATAACGAACCTATGAATTTCAATGAAATGGTGTTTGAAGAACATAAACATTGACTTGGCAAATATTTACGAGGACAAGTTGATTTTTCGGTTTCTTGGCCGCCAAGTAGTGAAAAAGAAGCGAGCGGAGAAGGAAAGCAAACATAGTGTTTACTCGAGGATCCCGTAGCGGACTCTGCTAATAAGAAATACCGGCGCCGTTGAGACAGAACAAACATTAATCAATTCAAACAATATCCCCGGCCGTCGCTTAGGAAAAGTCTAAACTACAAGAGGATTTCCGATCCTTTCCCTGAATGTCTTCTTGGGGTCTTTTTCTGCTTCCGAAACCCCATTGAAAGGGTCTTCTTGTAATCCATTAGGTAGCGATTTCTTTCTTGTTTATTTGCAAACATTCGACAGGACCCTGTTTTGGACAATGAATATTTTATCTAATGCGTAGTAACGGTTAGATAAGGCCTCCTCGAGTTCGCATTATAGATTCCTTATGTAAAATCTTAATATAAAACCATTATGTTTTGTGAAAATTGCTTCTTAAGTCTTGTGAGTGGATCTACCAGATATTTTATCATTTGTTATTTACTGATATGATTAATTCAAAGAAAACACCATTTTTTTATATTATTATTACCATTTACTATTAATTTTCTATTATATTTTACACTTTTCTGTATCCCCACTCATTTGGTATATTGTGTTTCTTAATCACTTACACACATTGTATCCCATTATTTTATACTTTATTTTTCCTTTGTTTTTCTATCTGTTTTTTTTTTATTTATTTTTTTTTTTTACTTTTTTTTTATTAATATCTCTTCTACCCTCTATTATGTATATTACCATTTACTGTTCACCTAATTTAAATACTTTTTTACTATGTTTACTTTAAAATTATTTTCGTTATTGTGGCATAACTGCCATCCCCACTCCTCCCAATACAAACTGTCACTTTGTCTTTGACTGCCGTCAGTACAGGTATGCATTCTGTCTCATCATTTGATTTGTATTTTTATTTTTTCATCTCTTTATTTGTACTTTCTTTAATATTTCTTCTCTTATCTATCTGTTACTATTATTACAACCTTTAATTTTTCTTATTATATCTTACTTTTCATTTTATACCCCTGTTATTTTCCACTTATGTTTTTTCTTTTTTCCTTTTTGTAACTATAGTGTTTGTATCATTTTTAGCCCTGACGAAGCCCTGCAACGTGGGGCGAAATGTTGGCTCAATAAAAATAGTATAATTATTTACTATTTGAGTTTTTTTTTACCGCACCCGGACCATATTCCATTCATCTATACACACGGTCAATTAATAATCTTCCACCAATTTGTAATTTATTTGATAAACTCGAAATACATCTTCACTCCA
Organism: Halyomorpha halys; assembly: GCF_000696795.3. Taxonomy (NCBI): domain Eukaryota; kingdom Metazoa; phylum Arthropoda; class Insecta; order Hemiptera; family Pentatomidae; genus Halyomorpha; species Halyomorpha halys. The sequence continues at coordinate 856,852 of NW_027115809.1, read as the reverse complement.
TTAAATAGAAACCAGATGAAGATGGGAGACAGACAAAAGAAAGAAAACGTATCTCAGTAGCTTTTATAAATGACAGAGTGGGGAGAGACCGAAAGAGAAATACGGAGAAAAAGATAAGGGAAACTGAGATCTGACACTAGAACGTTTTGCGTTATCTCCTCAGGCCGCAAGCTGACTATAAAGGAGGCCGTGAATAAATGAAGGCCTCTTGACCATGGAGATTGTTTATTCCTGGATGTTCCTTACAGGGGAGTTCTTTGATACATAATGTATCGAATAAAGAGAGATATCTTGATGGTCAGTGGAAGATGTTGGAGGCTCGGTGGACCCAAAATGGACCAGTTTGTATTCGCGTATGAGGGTAGTTATGATATCTTAGAAATTATTTCGCTAAAGAAAATTTGTATACCTACAGCTTATAAGAAAAAAAAGTCTCCTAAAAAGACACGCAGGTACTAATTTGGTAGTAAATGGGTAATGTTACTTTTAATTGTTCGTAAACATCATTATTATGTATAAATTGAAACTAACAGTTTCTGGGATCTCTGAGTAAATAAACATAGATTCTCCTACTCACAACCTTATGATTATTATGAATGTGATTTATTTAAACATTGTACCGTAATTAAACCGATTGACAACATTAAATTTATTTATATGTTTCTATTATAGTCTAGAGACATTAAGAGGTTGTTGCCCTAGTAAATAAAATATAAGTACAATATAAGAAAAAAATTAAGAAGGAAATGAAAGTAAAAGAGAATTTGGTGTAAATTTCAAATATGAAAATTTAATAAAATGATATTATTTAAAATATAACTAAATAAAAATACAATCTATCATTATTTATTTAGATAGAAATAAAGGACCATAAAAAATATAAAAATAAACTGTCAACAATTAATCTTAATTTTAAAAGTGAATCTATATAAATACTAAATAAAAAATGATGAATTAATTTCGTAAGTACTAATGTAAATATTTTTAATTATTAGCATTATCTAGAATTCATACTAGTTGCACGGCACTGTTAACATCTATATTTTTTTGTTATTTCAAAAATAAATTTTGATTTGATTTTGGAATAAATTTTATTCCTAAGAGACCTTTTGAATTATGGGATGTATTATGCAATTACTTTACTCTTATTAGGTACAATCAACTCTGTTAACTATCGTAACATTTTAGAATTGAAATTTAGGCTGTTTGGATACAATGCTCCTAATAATAGAAATGTATTTTGGTTGGCTGAGACCGACTCCTGGCTGTATGTTTTATACGTGTGTTTGACAAGCCGTTGGAGATTCGTATACGAGGATTTTGGAACTAACACTCGTTCTAGAACGTTATATTTCTCTCTCTTACCATAAATACCGTCTTTAAATTATATGATGTCTATGGAAAGAGGTAGCGACACAGGAATAGAATCACCGAAACGTTACACAATAAACAATGGAAGAGAGTTAGGAAATAATGTGGAGAGAATATCCTCAATGTAGCGGGGGGAGGGGGAGGGGGGTTGGGAGTTATTGCTACCGGTCTTCTGGAACTGTATCCCGACCGCTCTGTCTTCTCTTTAGCAAAACATCATCGTTTCCTCTGTTCGCTTCGGTGACACATGTTCGGTTCTGGAGCTATAGATCCATGAGGGAGAGGATAAATTCCAATTTCCGAACGCAAAATTTTATATGACACTCAGGCAGGCATAGAGGGAGTGAAACTAATCGGTTCATATTTATAGCTTGAGTTATTTTAGGATAAAACTATTCATGGTCAACTAGATAGCAAAATCGTAGAATATATTTCATAGAACTAAAACACATTTCTAAATTAACACAGAAACTGCTAGTTCTATAAGAATATTTATTTCTAATTATAAACAAAGTAACGAAATTTCTTGACACTTAATGAAAACAAGCCAACGAAACTGTTATAGCAGATGAAACTGTTTCCTGCGATTGTAGTCGACTTATAACCCACTCCATGATGAAGGGATTTAGAAGTTGGTAAGGCAGCAATACTCGGAGTCTCCCATCAATAAGCCCTTTGTTCTTCAAAATCCGCTTTCTAAGGTCGAAGGGGAAAGCAGGGGGCAGCACCAGTTTTTCTGAACAGTTGATTAATTTTTAGCCGTGGGGCATCGATAAAGGAGGACATTCAATTACCTCCGAAGTTCCAGTATTGTCTTCCTACAATTGCTTTCTTCCTTAAGCGCTATATTTCTAGATGTAAGACTTTATTTTTCTTGACCGAGGGAAAAAATTAATTGAGCAAATTAAAACTTATACCCTAAAATATATACACTTTTACTTGAAGCCTAACTTCTAAAATACCGTTTCCATGGTTTTCAGTCGCAAAAATAATCCAAGGTTTTTTTTTGTTATCACAGCTCATCATCATCCAACCGTCATTAATTGTTCAGCATTTTCTATTGTAACATTACCTTCGAAAAACAAAGTTTGAGTCATTTGGTTACTCGTATATAATATCCTATCATTCGATAAGAACGATGAGTGTTTAATAAAACCATTACTGTGCAATTTGCTGTTATCATCGAAACTTATCATAAATTATCATATATTTTTAAATCAACCCGTTTTTTTTTTTAAGATGATACTTACATTTTTTTAATATTAACAATCTACTGCTTGTTACCCCTATCAACAAAAGAAAGCCAGATCGTCATTTTTTACCATGCAGGAAGGAGTATAATGGAGAGGGTAAGCTGGCAGAAAAAGTGAAGCCAAAAGGGCTGGGCTTATGGTGGACCAAGGCGAGGCAGAGAAATAGGAGAAGAGAACGAGCAAACCACTTTACCTCAATGTAAATCTGAGCTGCGTGACTAGGCCTGTTTGGCTTTACTTTTGTTGTAAATGAGATTGGGGATATGCCTTCCTCCTGATTTTTACTTCGTGAGTTGAAACTAATCTGTTTACTATTGTTTAATCTTATACCTCATGAAAATATCAATTACTTGTAATCGATTTTGAGTAAAGTTGACAACTCAACAAATTCAACTACTCGAAATATGATTGACCTCTCTTCAATTTGTACTAGTCAAATTTTGGCCGTAGCTGTAGTAACCACACCCATAACCAGCTAGACACTAGACGCTAGGGAGTGTCCAGTTTTAGGCTGGAATTGAGGGCAGAGCACATCTGTTCTGGACCGAGCTGGCACCGCGATGGGATCGCCCCTTGGACCACTGCCACTGTCTCTGGTTCATCTTTAGGAGTAATTGCCTCGGGAGGGGGCTCTTGACAATGGCTAGCTAGGTTTCATCTCTACAGTCGAGCATTTCAAGCAGCTTGGATCTGCTGTTTATTGGTTGTAAAAGGGGGCGTAAACCGGCACTAATATCCAGATTAGAAAATCTAGATTAAAACCACATACTACAATTCTCATTTATAAATTAACACAGCCACAAGCGTGGAGAAGGGTGTTTCGGGCGGCCAAAGATCTACAAGGTCTGTGGACCCAACCGAAGAAAATAAATAAATACGTATATATATTTTTATTTTTATTTTTCTTCATTTTTTCCCATTTCTCAGAGAGCGCGGGTAGCCCCGGGGCAAGATGTGTGGCTACTAACTCCTAGAACCCGATTTCGAATCCGGCTGGACAGAACATTAGGGGTATTCATGATCTTTGGTTTAACATGTTAAAGCGTGTTAAATGGAAAAACTCATGTTAAATCGAAAAAAAATGCCTTCTTTTACCGTGGTAAAACGAAATAACATTTAACATGGCTGAGAGTCTGTTACTTGGTCTGTTAAATGGAGAATGACGTCACAAATAGACCAGTTGAGATCGCCGCC
>NW_027115809.1:845515-851394 GCF_000696795.3 Halyomorpha halys | reverse complement strand
TTTATATATTAATAATAAATTATTTAATCAAAACAAATTAAGCTAAAGTTTGTTTTCTAACAGCTATGAGTTTTACGGCAGCTAGCAATGAAAATTGTTGGGACAGCAAATATCTTAATTTTATTCAAATTTGTGCTTTTTAATTGCAAAAACGTGACTCTTATTTTATGTAGTAGAGCTAAATACCATTTTTTTGGGGGGGGGGGAGTATTTCAATTAACTGTCCATTATCCAGTCCATATGCTGATTATTACTTTAGGAATAGTTAAATCTTTTCGCGTACTGTTGTATTTAAATTAATTATGATTATATTAATATATTCCACATTTGCAATAATTAGTACATAAATCGAAAAAAACCAATTATTTGTAAATAAATTATGTATTTACCTTCACTATTTGATGTTTTAAATCCTTCTAATTTTAATCAATATATTCCATTATAAAATATTACATTATCAATAGTCCTGAAATCGATATTGTAACTATGATATTTGACAGAATTTATTAATTATGTTTGTACTGTCTCAATTTTTAATTGTACCTTTTTTTATATATAGTCTTCATCTACTTGTCAATTATTTATACCATATAATGGGCTGTGCTCATTTTATTTATTTAAAAGGGTTTAAACTAAATCCATCTCTCTTCTGAGATCGTTCTAAAAATGATTGTAAGAGGAGTTCTGAGATATGTGTTAAATAGGATAGGGGATAGGCAGGAACCTTGTGCAAGACACCTAATAGGCACTGAAAGTCCCTTAATCATCCGGTCATGGTATCAACGGATTTCGTGAAAGATAATTTTGGAAAAATTATAAGAATGAATGGTTTTCGTCGAACAATCCATTACTAAGTAAGAAGAAATTTCTTTATCTCTCTCAATTGCCTTAGCAAATCGGCCAACCTTAATAATCCTTCTACTATCTATATTGTAGTAGATATCAATCTGGAATTGGGGATATGTAGTTACTTGAGATGTCCGTCTGGCACTGGTGATACTGGTGATTCCAATTCATTCACAATAATTGAAGACTCCTAGGAAAAGGATCATATTCTCATTTATGTATTGCAAAGTAGTTTCTTTGTAATAATATGGACTCTGTCCTTTTAAGAAAGTATAGAAAGCTTTCATTAAACCCCTATAGATGGCACTGATAGCTCAAATTTCCTAAAAATGAAATCTAATCGTTTTCCAATACACCCTTCAATTATTATTTCACATAAATTAACTCATGGTGACTAATATCGCCGACTTGAGAATAACAGTGCGGGTAAAAGAGATCAAAGAATCCACGTTACGTCTGCTGCTGAAGAGATAGTACTATTCCCAAGTGGGTCACGAATCCATTTACAGCCTCTCGCCGCAGACAACCCTACCCGGAGGAAGCGGCCGATGTAAGATAGAGGTGGGGTAACCCTAGACAGAATCTGACCCAGATCCGGGAGTGTACGGGTGCGTAGACAGGGAGGCTGCTGACGTCACGGGTCGATGCAGTCGCGACTGGCTCCATGGCGACCGTCTGCCCCTCAATGAAACTCCTCCCTCCTCCCTCCTCCCCACCACTCCCTTTCATTTACGTCTCTTCCCTCTTAAGATCCTCCTTATCTTCTGGTGTACCTGAGGAATATGGCCTCAGGGAGGTATTTCTGGCAGAACGGCCAGTGAGAGTAGCGGGAAGCTAAAAATAAAACAGAAGCCACAACCCATAAGCTAATAGCAAATAAGCCACATCATTGCGACGTTGTTCACTGAGCTAGTTTACTAGTGTGAAACTGAAGTTAATACGGGTAATCAAGCAGAGATTTTAAAGGAGTAAAATGAAAACCAAGTACCTTTTTCATAATTAAGAACTAATCGGTATTATAAATCTTGTATTTTGCACCCTCTTAACAATATTTTTTATATTACAATATTTGAGTTTAGCAGAAATCTCTGCCTACAACTCCCTGATGAAGACCTGAAAATCAGGTCGAAACGTCGGCATAAATAAATATTTTTGTTTATTTATGTTGTTTTTTGCTGACCGCACCCCCCCCCCCCGGACCATCTTCTCCAATCAGTAATCTACGGCCAACTATCTACACCTCACAATATTTTTTAGTTTGTGCAACTTGTTTTAAGCCCTAATCCCTAATGAAGTCCTGCAGCATGAGGCGAAACGTTGGTGCTCAATAAACACCTTCTGTACTACTTTTTTGACCGCCATCTACCTTCAATAATTACATACATACAAGTGAAAGTTTACATCTCCCTAAACATCCCTCCATTTGTTTGATGTTAAGACCAGATTTAGCAATGGAACTTGTTGAAATGTAATATGGCATCGACTTATTAGAATGTAGTTGAAACCTTTTGAAGGGCTTTGTGATACTAAGACTTAAATAACATTGCATCCGAAGCTTGAAACGCAGTAAATTTATTGTTATAACGTTCTCTTCATACAGCACATGCGCCCACACCAGTTTAATGATCGTCAAAACAAAATACCCAGATTTGACTTCTTAAACAATTATAGGTTTTAAATTGCATAGTTGTTTATAAAATAAAAATCAGATTCATAATTATTAGTCCTATTATTGTTTATAATAGCGTCCAAAAAAAAAAAAACCTGAAAGCTCAGGTAGGTATATATTTCGAGATATTTGCACTCTGACATCCCGTATTCTTTTTCTTTTCTAAAACCAATAGTCTTTACTCTGATACGATTCAAAACTGGTCAAACTGTTGGGTGTGTATGTTATACGCGATTTGAAATGGAAAAAGCGTTAAACTCTTGCGCTTTCAATGATATGGTAGTTTAAAATTTCTTATTTCAATTATTTACAAATAAAGTTTCAAAAACTGATTTTTTTTTCCATGTCATCCTTGCATGTAGACATTCTCTCTTATGTCATGTATCTTATTGTATTAAAAATGGCAATTTATCAGTGCATGAAAAAAACCTAACAATCTTATCACTCGTACCTGCATCTACTTTCGACTTGGGCTCTATTTCGTAATAAAATACAAACTATTACTATTTGTTTTGTAGTTTGTATTTGAAATTATATCGCCAGATTTTACAAATCTTACTTGTACTCTTTAACTAAAATAATATCGCTAATTGTCGCTCCTATCATTAAACAAAGAATATTAGTGCTCGTACTTTGTAGTTTGTGTACTTGAACGGCATTAATGTAACTTTATTATCTTGTTTCATTCACATGATACATGAAATATACATACTCATCTCAAAACAGTCAACTTTGTCAGTGCAAAACTTAGAGATTTCTTTTCATTCAGAATAAACAATGATTTAAATTATCTAAACTTGGTTGGGTATTTCACAATGTACAAGTTAATAAGCTGCGACCCCTGTTATTTGGAGTCACCATTCCTTTTTTGACTATCACGGAGGAGTTTGTTGTGGGAGGACAGACATTGTCGTCCTCATGCATTTTTAATAAGCTAGGAGAACAGTAATTAGGTTTAATAATTAGCTAATATTTTGTTTTGGATTTCCCAGGATTCGTAATAAGTTAGGTATCCGAAACGGCTCCTGCCAGTGGTCCCAGTATCACTGTTAGCTCAAACATAGCATTGGCACTTTGCCATCCACATTGCCGTAGGATCCTAGGAGTTTTTCTATAGTAGAAATAGTAGAAACCGCTTCTTTTTTTTCTTCTCTCTTTTAGTGGATTTCCTATTTATGAACATACTTTTTTTTAAACCGTAGTTATTGTCGTATGAAACACTTTATTGAAAAAAAGGATGCTGCCCAGATGCGTTGGGTTGCTATACAGACAAAAAGCTGTATCTAGTTAAACAATTGTTTTTGTGAAATATATGTAAAGATCCCCTTTCTGTTACACTGGCCTAAAGAACTATTTTACTTTCCATAGTATTAACTTCTTTGAGAAAATGCAATATCTGACTTAAATAACAAAAATATTATAGAACATAGCACTATGTCCTCAAAGAGCCGAATATTACTCGGGCCTCGGTTTTCAATATCACGTTTAACTGAGCTCTGCCTTATAACACCAGTACATTACAATATTACCGCATTATATTATTCATGTTAATATTATGTACAGTGATTTGTATACCAGAATTTCCCTCACCATTTATTATATTTTATTCTCATTAGATGTTAATACTTCTATTTCTTAAGCTGTGAAGCTTACTTTGGTTTTTTTTTTTTTTTTCTAAACCAGTTAGTTTTTATTTTCTTTCTTTAGTTTAGTCACTTTATTAAACTATCATGTACATGTATGGGAATTTTCGGGAACCTTCCTGAATGGAAGCTCTGCACAGTGAAAGCATAGAAGGAGCCTTACGATAAAGGGATAGTGAAAAAGTGGATCTTGGCAAGGGACTGCTGGCCGAAATAGACGGTCGCAATAATAGTCACTGCGTCGCTCCCTCCTGCTTTAATTGCCCCCATCTCCAGCCTTCGGGGCGATATTACCTCTTTGTATTTGATAGGCCTACTATCGATAAAGAATTGTTCATTGTGGGATAAAATATAAGGCATTCTAGTATCGTATTTTTCATAGTCGATTAGAACAACCGATCACAATTAGTGGATTCCTTGATGTTTAATTTAAAACAGAGAAATGATAAAGATTAGAAAAAAAATTAGATCAGCTGAATTTCTAATAACTTTTTCATCACTAGATTAAAGATATGAGTGGATAATGGTGTTAGAAACTCACAACTCTGATAAAAAATCAAATTTTTAACTTCTCAAAGCTAACACAATTTAAGGTCTAGAAAAACTGAACAAGGAGCTACTTAGAAGGAATATTTAAAAATAGATAACTTTTTTTAAAAAATAGAAAGATTTAGTACTGCAGAGATGAATGAATAATAAGGAATATGTAAAATGCGAACGATGACTTATAATTTTATGAAGAGGATTTTATTGAACATTAAAGGAGTAGTCTAATACTAAATATTGAATTTGAAAATGGACTATATAATGTCTAAAAGGTTATCCACTTCATGAATAAAATATGTATGAAGTTTTTTTTCACCAGATATTGCTATATTGATGAATATATGACCTTTAGTAAGATAGGATATGCTATCATTTTTGAGTAATTAAAATATTTATCAAAAGAAAAAAAATTATTTTTATTAAAAAATAAGTTAACACTTTCATCCACTCATTTCTTCAATTGTTGTAATTAATCTTCGACAACTTACCACCACTTTTTTAATCATTCAAATCTCCTAAGTACTTTATAAATCAATTCATGACCAACAATCAACAAGAATAGTTCGAATATTTATCTAACAGGTAGTACTACTCTTGTCGTAAGAAACTCTTGTTTGAATGTGAAGAAAAAACATTAAGTTAATGTTAACAGAGATAAAAGTTAATCTGTCAAAATTCCGAAACAAGCTTAAATTTATAGATTTATTTCAATATGTTTTCTACTTATTTTAAAATTTAAAATATATTGTTCTTGTTTTTTATATCCTATAAAACAGATGTAGTACTAGAACTGAGGCGTATTTCTACTTTAAAAAAGTAAAAACAATATATTAGTCCCAGCAGGAATAGCCCCTTCCTATTCTAAATGAGCACCTCGGCAAACATGTGCCATCACTGCAAAACTGCCTTCAGTAGACCCTGCAACCACTCTTAAAATGCCATCCGGCAATACAAGATTATTCAGATGTATGTGTATTGTAATATGCTCCTTTTGTAGTAAATAGTATATTTTGAGGTATAAATGGTTTTAATATGTTTTATTTTATGTATCATTTTAATATTCATTGTTTTGTTTATCCAAAAAGCAAACTAACCAAGTTTCATTGTTTATAATAACTTCGTGACACGATAAACAAGATGGCCGTATGTTGTCAATGCCACATTGAGTAAATCCA
>NW_027115809.1:843388-844980 GCF_000696795.3 Halyomorpha halys | reverse complement strand
CTCTCTTATATTTGAGAAAAGTTTAAAAAGAATCAAAATTCTTTTTATTTTATTTTTTATATTTTTTAAAATTATTACAGTATATACTTACTTAAATCAATTGTATATATATTTATGTTGTAAACATTAATTTTTTTAATAGGTAAGAAAAAAAAACAATATATTATTAGTAAACGTAACTAGTAGTAAATAGTAAACTATAAAAATGAAGCTATCTCTATTTTTCCCCACATACTGTTTATCTCAACCAAAATAAAGAGGAAAATAAGAAGAAAAAATGAATTTTGTTTTTATTCACTAGTTAACCTGAGGTTAAACTTACTTAAAGTAAAATAAATACATTTGTAATTTGTTTTAACCCCTAACTAAAACTATCCCATTGGTGATTTCTTTTTCTCTTTTCCTATCTTTGATAATCCTAAAAAAAAATTTATAATACCTAAAAATGGTAATTATCTACCTTAATTTGTTGATTCATCTCCAAGATTATCAGGAAGAGATTCAGTTCAGGTTTATAATGAAAAGATATATTTCAGGCCTAATTCCCTGCATGCAAGATGTTACTAAATCTTTATTGATAATTTAGTTTGTGAAACAACAGGAGACGTATTGACCTGAATTTCAGGTTTGCACACACAAATTTTATTTGTGTTTATTTGCAGACAGCACCTCCCCCCACTCTCCTGCAACCATCTTCTCCACATATCAATCTATGGTCAACTATTAACACCTCATTATGAATTCTGAAAATATAATAAATTAAGATTTCTCTGTTATAACCAAAACCGCATTTTTGTGATGTTATAGTTTACTTTAGCATAAAACAGAATTTAATCTATATTATTCAAATCTCTGATTTATTTGAATCTATTATGTTGTCAAGGTGTTTTTTTTTTAACCTTGGACTCATTTAAAACTATTAATGAAAAATATATCTCAAATAAATATGAATAAATTGATAGGTATGCTAAAGGATTTGTTTGAATTATAATATAAAGTTAAGATAATATTTTTTCCTATAATAGCTATTTCAATTACTCTGCAAACTTATTAATAATTTATTTTTTGTCACAGGCGATCGAGTCGATGGGAGGAAGAACCGACTGGGATCGAATAGAAGAGGAGGAGGTGGTCGCTGCTAAGAAGCTAAAACTAGCAGACGACTATGTGCCGGGACCACCTCCTCCATTCATGCCTCCTCATTATGACATCCAATATTTTTCATGGTCTGATCCGTACTTTCGATCTGCATTTAGGCCTTGGCATACATTTGCTCATGTTGATGACAATAAATCAACGTTTCGAGATAGGTAAGCTAATTAAATTAATTTGTATAGTGTAACTTAGTAGTATATTTTTTAATTTTATAGAGCATCCTTATATGTATACAATATAAATAAATTTGATATACTCAGCTAAATCATCTGCACTCACTGTTAGATCTGTTTGAACACACCTCAAGCTGAGGGCATCTATTTAGGCCATCTAGTGCAGGAAATAGCTTATCACAAAGCAACATTTATTTAGTGATCTAATTTAAGATCAGTCCACACTAATAGCTTTAGCAGCCGAAGCTATGTTAAATAAATAAA
>NW_027115809.1:836160-843227 GCF_000696795.3 Halyomorpha halys | reverse complement strand
ATAATGAAGCAAACTGAGTTGAGTTCGGTGTGTTTTTTAAGTTATATCAGTAATTTTTTTAGTCTGTCTCGAAACCCTATATAACTTAATTGGGAAAATCAAATATATTTGATATTTAAGACAATATTTTAAGAATAAACAATAAACAAAATATTTTTTTCAAAAATCACTCCCTTTGGACATTATGTAAAAGGCCACATGAAATTTATATAATTAATTTTTTTTCTAGAATTTTATTATCTATTGTTTATTAAATATTTTAAATTAATGGATTAACTATTTAAAAAATTTCTTATTGTTTTTCCTTTAATGAAATTAAATGAAATAAAATTCACACTCATTTTATGTTGTTAGTTGAAATGTTAACGATTCTTTTTTAAAGCTAAGGTTTCACTTAATGTTTTAAATTAATGGGACATACTTCAATAGACCTAATATTAAAATTATAGTAATTTAATAATATTTTTTTATTTACAGTAATTTAATAATATTTTCTTAATTACAGTATACCTGCCTACCTTAATCACGAGCCTCCCATTTTGTTGCATCCGGAGAGAGTTGTCCCGATGAGTGAAAGTGAGAGATTTGAACGATCTTACCAGCCAAATGTTGCCCTCGCACCCCGATCTACAACTGAAAACAGGAGGACTGAGGTGAGTATTTGAGTATAAATGAAGCAAATATATAAATTTTTTATAAGTCTAAAAAAAATATTAGAGTAATATTTTTTTAATTTTAGATACAACCTGAGACTCTGAGGACTTTTGAAACAAAACCAACACCTGTAAGGGAACACAAACCGCCCTTATTTCATCCAGAAATTGAACTGTCGACTGACACAGATGATAGTGCATCAGAACAGCATGAGAGTGGTGGTATGTATCTCACAGCATTTAATTTTTTTTATTAAGTTGATTAATAATTACAAATCAAATTTATTTCAGATATTTCTGGAAGTGAATTTATTTTAATGAAAATATTTTTACAATATATTTTAATTTATTCAAATTGGTTTTGCAGGTAGCGCGGTGGAACAAGTGGCAGCTGTCTTTGCAGCTCTCAGTGATGCTAAAGAAACAACACGACAGCTTGTTGTCGGGCTTGTAGAGAGGCTGGCAGGCCGCCTTGATACTATAGAAGCAGAAAATAAGAGACTGTTAAAGGATAATGTTTCGCTACTTCAGCAAATAAATAAGGTATTGATCTCAAACTAGAGAATTCTATAGTAGAGCCCCACTTATTTATCTTAATCTTAACCAAGATACGGCTGGTTAAGCTGGAGAACTAGTTAATCATGAGTGCTTAAAAGAAAAAAGTCCAATGTTAAGTTAACTCCTGTATTAGATAAAAATTTAAGTGCAATATAAAACAATATACAGGTCATATGTACATTAATACCTGATGAAGTTAAATTTATTAGAACAATTTAATATAATATTAAGTACAAATTTCTTTAGATATGTGACTTAATATAAGCATATGGTCTTTAAGTTTTTAGTTGAAGACATAGTGTCAGTTATTTTGTTTTCTTTTACTGAATTTAGTGTTTTTTCTGGAATTCATTTATTTTTTATTCTGATTACGGGTTAGGGTTGGTTCTACAGTATTTTAATTTCCACAATATTTTTTTTTTATGAAGTTATTGATAATGATAATAGTTTTGTGCTTAATTTATATTGATTATAAAATACATTTGTTAACCTCTGTAATACACTGAATTGTTTTTAGAAATTCTTGATAAAGGTTACGAATCAATATAGGGAATAACTCTAATAATTAAAATTGTTTATTGATTCAAATATTTTTGCATAAATTCCAGGCCTACATCAGGGCTAAGTAATAAGCAAGATAAGAAGTGTTATATAATAAAAAATATACATTACAAGAATAGAAGATAATGTGCAATATACTCATGTGAATTTAATATTAATTATTATCTTGTTATATTTCTATTGATCTTATTATTTTCTAGTTATTGTTTTGTTTTACAGTTATTTGGTTTTTACTTACCCCTGTTGGGAGTTTGAAATTTATGCTGAAACGTTGGAACTCAATAAAAATAATTTTTACTATTAGTGTTGTTCTCTCCACTGACCACAACTTCTTATATTAATCTATGGTTAACTATTTCCTCTCCATTAATTTTCTAACTAATTTCAATGGACATTCAATAATAATTTTGCTGTTCTTGTATTGCAGGCCAAAGAATCTAGGTCAAAAGAAGCCTTGGCTTCAAAAACAGAGCCTGAAGACAAAAATGAGAGAGAGACTGATTCAAAACCTTCATGTTCGGACACCAAACCAGTCTTAATCAAGTCCCCAGCTCCAGCAGAAAGCCCTCCACCTACTTCACCGCAAGAACCAACATCACCTTCAAAGCCTGAAGTCAACGCTACAAAAGTAGAAGACAAAGTTGAACAATCACCTTCACAACCTACTGACTTTCAGGTGATAGAGCCTGTTGAACCATGTGATAATAAAGAACTGCCAGTTGGTACAAGGGAACCTTCAATAGAAAAGACAGAAAAGACATACAGAACAATTGTCCGGAGTAGCCCAGTGTCGGTTATTACATCTCCTACATCCATAAAAGTCGAGCCTCCATGCGAGTGACACCAGCCTCATATTGTTTCTTGTTAGTGTTCTTCCAGGCCTCCAATCATTCTCTTCTGTGGGGCAAATGGAAAATAGTACAAATTTGTTTGTCACTGTCCACTCACTGCCTTGATGAATTTGTATTTTTTTTAATATCATTTCGATTCATCCCAGTGATCATGATATCTAAGACAAACATTTTTTTGAACAAGTTCTTAGAAAATATCATTTCTTGTATACCTAATGCATTTAAAAACAGAAATGAAATATTTTACTCTGTTATATATTGAATCAAATATGCGCTTTTACAATATTGAGAATAAAGATATTATTCTGTGGGGTTTGATCATCACTTGAATAATAGTATTCTATTGCCAGAAAATTTTTTAAAAATGCCAAATTTGAATATAGGTATAATTTTTCTCCAATCCTTATTCGATTTGGAGTCTGGTTAATTATTTTGTAATATTTATATAATAATAATTGAGTACAAAGAACTTTTAACTATTTATGTGATATCATTTAAAATGATTATTACGTAATATTATTTTCTTGAGTTTTATCTTAAATGACTGAATCTTTATAAATTTGTATCATAATTGTTAAAAAAAAAAAAAGATACAAGTTATTAACTAACTGGTTTTACTATTTTAATTATGTTTTCTTGCTAAATACTTAAACAGCCGTATATTGTGCCATTTTTTTATAAATATATATTGTTAATATTTGTTATAAAATGACTACTATAGTTATATGGCTATTATTTTTATACAGTTGGCATTTTTTTTTTAAATGCGTTCTTGACTAAAAGTATTTGTTTGTGGTCCATTGCTTTAGTATTTACATCATTCGGGCCAACTATGATTTATAAATATGTAGTGCCTCTCATTATATTGTGTTATTATTTAAGTCATTGTAACTGTAAGTAGTTATTGTCATTTAAAATAAGTTATAATTGGCGGCTTGTTATAGTTTTATGATGTTAAAAGTACAAATCTTTTTCGGGTGCTTAATAGTTAAATAAGCACTTTTTATGTAAAAATATCAATATGTATATATGTACATTATTCTTTCTACTACTTCCTTTCTGCCTTTTATTTTTTTTTTGTGTGTAATATTCATTTGAAGAATTTAAAATGTTTTTAGAATCCATATGAAAACTATTTTTGGTTAATTCTTAATATTCATTCATCTTGATCTCAAAATAACAAAGCAGTTTTTCTTTTTATCTTTGTTAGTTTCTTCTATTTGTTTTTTCTTTTTCTTTGTTGTTTAAAGCTCATTTTATGGTGCTATCATCAGTTTATGTTCCATCTGTTTTGAAAATGTTGTTAGTTATTTTAAAACTGTATGTGTATATTAGAAATCTGAACCAAAGTTATCTCATTTTATATATGTACGGAAATATATATATATTTACATATATATGTGCTCATGTCAACAATAGCTTTAGAAATGGTACAAATGATTCCCTTCAATTGGCCTTTGGCAAGCAAAAGAAAATACTTTACTCACCGTAGAAATCAGTACCTTTTTGAAACTTTCAGTACAATATTGGGTGCAAATTAACTTAAGGTTATTTGCAGAAGCAGTTAAAATTGTATGTATAGATAGTTTTCCTTCTTCAACAATATAAGTGGATAGTTTGTAGGTACATTATTATAATAAAACTCAAATAAATTTTTGTCCCTTTTGTTTTTTGCTGAATGGTTTATATCACTGCCAAATTAATCAAAGTTGTAAACTTCTTTATCCCTTGCTCAAAAGTTTTGATTTGTGAAGTACAAGTAATGTAAAGTATAATAGCAATACAAAATTATTTTCTATTCAGTGTTTGCTGCTACACTGCAGATGTAATATACCCTTAAAAAGTAACGTAATTAATTGAAACTGTCTTTATATAATAATTCCAAAAAAAAAAAAGAAAAAAAGGAGCTTTTGTGTACTTAATATTGAGGATAGAGAGTTTAAAGTCTCTAGCAGATATTTTAGAAAAATCATTTGATGTTCAATGCCTTGTCAATGTCATTTTCATATTTCATGCACCTTTTATTATATTGGCACACTCCTTTCAAAAATATGAAAAACGGCTACTACTGTTTCATTTATTATGACTAAAAAATAAAATATATCTCAATGTTTAGTCGTCCTTGTTGCCTTTTGTTTAATTTGTTTTATTAATAAAGAATCAGTTTTGTTTTTTTAAATCCTTTAGTTAATTTTATATTCTGACTCCTACTTTTAAAAATGTTTAATGACATAACAGATATTTTTTGTTCAACTTTATAACACAGATAGGTTATAAATAAATATTTGTTATGAACTAACACCCTGGGACTTTAATTTTGAGTTGATAATGTTAATTAGCTTTCTTTAAGACCCTTTTTCTGTTTAGTAATTTTCAAGAAGTAGTACTGAAAAATTACTAATTAATTTTAGAGGTTTTAATTTCATTGAAAAAATGGTTTTATTATAAAGGTATTCATTCCCATTATGTCGGAGGTCTCTAAATAGCCACGAAGAAGAAGAACATTATTTTTTATGTGAAGTATAAGCTCTCTCATAAACTTTAAATATTTTTTTAATAGTGAAACCTTTCTTTAAATATAAATTTATTAAAAATTCTTTAAATTTGTAAACGTCATATTTTTTTTTTTTAATTTGACATATTCTAAATTTAAAAAAATAATTATTTATTGTCAATTAGATAGAACATGAGAAAGAGGGCTGTGAAAGAGAGAGTTGAATTTTTTTAGTCAAATTATTTTTATTTTTCTCCCCAATTAATAACCAGCATGAATCATTTATGCTCGTTTATTAAATTTTATTTTGTGCAATCTTTTACTATAGAAGAATTTGAGCAATTTTGTTCTGAGCTGGTGTAATTGGTAAAGATATAGGATGAATATACATCCTGGGTTCAAGGATGTAAAAAAAAACCATTGTGTGTTCGTGTTTTAAGTCATCCCTACGAATGAATGCCTATTTTATTGTTACTGTATAGTTATAAAATTTTATATTTATTAGGATATAGTTATTGTAAAGAGAGCACTGTCATTGTAATTTTGTGTGTTACTGATTCTTCAAAAACTTTATTTCATAGTTTGTGCCAATATTCAGCTTAAAAATGCTTAGTAGCAGACATCTTGTAAATAAATGTAATTTCATTGTTAGTGTTTCATAACAGTTAAATGAGATATAAATTATACTCAGATACCTCATAATATATAAATATATATATATGTTTGACTTTACATTGGAGTCGTAAAAAAAAAGAAAAAAAAAAAAAGAAAGAAGAAAGATTGAAATAACTTGTTGGCAGAGGTATGACAAAACATTTTCCAATAAAGAATATAAATTAGTAAGTTGTTTTATTTTTATTTATATACAATATGTTATCCTGATAATATTCATTATACAACAAATTATCAATTTCATGTTACATACTGGTGATTGACCATATGTGAATCAGAAGGAGATGGTACTAGTTGCAGTCAAGGGAAACAATTAAGAAATATTTTAAAATATTAATCAATACCCAACATTTCAACACACACTGAATGTCTTTCTCAGGACTAAAATGAAAAGATACAAAGCAGGCCAAGCTAATATACAGTCTTAAAGTAATATGCACATAAAACACAAAGATACAAAGATGGAGGTATAAAAAGACATCCATCCATGTTAACAAACTAACATAAAAAATAAATTAAAAATAGTAAGGAAGTTAAAGATGAATACCAAAAAAGATATATTAATCGCTAAAGTAATGGGTGATGAACGAATTAAAAAAGAATATGTACTCTCAAAAATATCTATTAATTAACCAAAAAGATAAAGCAACTGATATATAACTATTAATAAATGTTTGATTGTATATATTATTTTTTATCATTTCATTACTCATTACTCATATATATCTATTTGGTATTCATCTTTAACTTTCTAATTATTTCTTCTTCCGTGTCTCCATTTTTATATCTTGTTTATTTACAAGTCACCTACAAACTCTTATATTAGCTTCCTTTATTCTCTATCTTTTTATTTTAGCCCTGATGAAGATCAGTAGTATGAATTATTAATAAATAGGAAATCCTAATTTTTTTTTATCGCCATCTGAAACAGTCTCACTCTAATATAATCAATTCCATATTAAACAGTTAGTGCTTTCTGACTCTATCAGACCCCGTAATATTATTAGTGTACCTTTTATGAGAAAAAAAATTCTGCCTGTTATCTATCCAATCTATCTGTGACTTAGAACTACAACAGCTAATTTGAAAAACAAACTGAACGTTTTCAGGAATGGTAATCGACACATATATTGTGGTATAAGAAAGGCAGAGACTGGGGTTGTAGGACCTAATTACAAAAGAACCCTAGCAATGGGAATATACCCAACTGTCTTCCAAACTGAAATACACGCAATAGAAATAGCGGCATTAGAAAACATTAAAAACAATCCAAAAGGA
>NW_027115809.1:830684-835570 GCF_000696795.3 Halyomorpha halys | reverse complement strand
TCTAGTGGAAAGAGGGGTAACTCACAAAAGACCCAACTGGGTCGAAGTGAGGAAGAAATTACCGACCCTCAGTGTAATAATAATAATAATATCCAATCTATCTGTGACTTGGAACTACAACAACCAATTTGAAAAACAAACTGAACGTTTTCAGGAATGGTAATAGACACATACATTGTGGTATAAGAAAGGCTTTAGAGAATAGTTTTGTTTTTTCATGTAAAAATTTAATTGATAAGACAAAATAACAACAAGAAAAAACTAGCTTCATCAAAACATCTAAAATTAGGTATTACTGGTTTTTTCAATGCTAATATTATGCATTTATTATTGTACACATTTATTTATCCATAAAATAGAGTATACTATAAAAAATAATTAGTTAAGAAAATCACAATTGTATTTTAAATAGTTTTTTTAACATAGATTTATAAAAAAAAAATAACATAAATGATGATAAAATTAAAAATTACGAACTCTTTGGGAAAAAACGAAGAATGATTTAAAATAAAATATTTATATTCATAAAATAAAATTTAGATAAAATAATGATGTTTTTGAACAATGTTTTTATGATTTATAAGATTAATCTAGTCTTGTTTCAAAAATTTACCATTTGTTCAAAATGCCCAAAATTTATTTTGATTGGCTAGAGTTCTATATCAATTAAGAAAACATTGTCCTTGGCTAGGTTTATTCACTCTAGATATAATAATAAATTCGGAAAAAAGTAAAAGTTTGACTTTTGCATTCTTTGTCATAATTTTTTATTTTCTAATCCATTAAGTAATTTCAATACATTCACAATTAGGTTAATTTTTATGCAATATTATTATACCTTCATCACTTATTTAGGAAGAAATTGAATAATTTTCAAAAATATTTATTATTTGGTATAAAGAAATGGTAAATAAAATAAATGTATATCTTTCGAATTGAATTGATATAGTATGGGAAACTTCACTGTTACTCAAAGAACACATTGCTTACAAAAGGGTGTAATCAGAGCAAAACACTTGCCATGACATTTGATTTGCCCTTTATTTTCCAAAAAATTACACTAACCATATAAAAAGAAAAATAAGACATCCTTGTTCCTCATTAAGTGTTCAAGGATAGACTGTAGTGTGAGTATCAAAAAGGAGTATAGAACCAAGTTTGATATTATTTCAGAAAACCAAAAAAATACATATTATTCAGGTGATTGTGTTTTTTAAAATAATTATTACTGAATCCATTTAAACTATGTCAGAAATAGATTTGTAAACTATAGTTAAGTTTTACCTAAAACTAAATTTAAATAAATTGGATTCAGCCCATCTCAGAAGATCCATTTGGTGTTCCAAACTGCTGTTTTGAGTGACGGGGATTTACTCTTATTCTCTTTAGATTTTTAAGATGAAAATAGTTATAAGAACAATAAAAAGTTTGCACAATATTTCTACAAATATACACTTTTCTTCTAAACAAAGTTTTGGCAATAAATCCATACTGATTTATGACTTGATTATAATGAAACTGAATCTATTTTTCAGAATGGCTTAAGATGATAAAACATTGTTCTGGTAAGGAAAATATAAACTAGATGAACTATTGTGCAGTCTTTTTATTATTGAGGTTCATTACCTTTTCCATCGAAATCCTAACTTTAAATGTAAAATTAGATTAAGTTAAATGATTCTTGAGAGCACAAGGGTGTGCTTGAATAGTGTAGAAAATATTTTTAAAAAGACTAAAAATGGATTTATTCTCCTTTGCGTCTCAGCACTTCAACTCCAATAAAAATGAGCGATTTTCAGTGAAAGTAGATTGATTAATAATTAAGAATCCAAAGATGCACCAGTTGTTCATAATTAATCAATTACTTTTTTTTAAAAATATTTTTAGTATTAAAACCAGAAGGTCACACACAGTATACATAAAAATTTTAAAAGCAACCCTTTTATCCTTCCCCTTCTAATTTAAAAACATATATTATTTTACAAGGTTATTTTCTCAAGATCTCATAATTTTTTTCACAAACATTTTTAATGTGTACTAAATGACTTCTTACTAAAATTAGAAAACCTTTTTCTTCAATGGTTATTAATTTGATTATACAAAAAAAAAAAAATGAAAAATATTTGACATTAACATAAAAAACTAGATGAGTCAATGTTATATTTATAAACTAAAAACAAAACAGTTTTAGGGAACCAAGCTCAGAATTAAATATAGAGTGGATTGATGAAGATTTTGTTTATAAGTAGAAATAGACAATTCAACATTAACAAACCTCCACTGAAAATTTGTTTTTAAATTTAAAAATAAATCAATTATGTGGCTGTTAAGAGAATGAAAATAAACATTATACAATTTTGCTTTATTTATTTGATCATTATTGGTCAATATTACCCCATATGTGGGATTAGTCTCAGTCATGCGAAGAGGCATATCAAAATGATTGCGGAGGGCAACGCTTGGTTATTTTGGAGGAACACCAAGACTATAGAACAGTCAAAGTTGTTCCTGAAGGGATCCTGCCCAAAAAGAAGTAACACACTTCTCAATATGGGCAGGAGCACTCTAAGATGGGTGACAGGCATTTATAAAGCATCTTTATACATTGAGACTGACAGAGACACCAATCTGCAGGTTCCATAGAAAGGATGATGAGACTGCATACCATATCGTTTGTAGATGTGATTAGAAAGGATATGATTCCTTATCTTTGGAAAGGATCATATCTTAGATCCTAAACTTTGTGAGACTGCTAACCGGTATACAATGTCCAAATTCGCAAAGGCATCTGGCCTGTTCCGAGCAGAGGAGGGATGGTGTACAATAGGCTCTTAGTGGCCGCGGTGCTATTTTGCTGGGGATGCGTGAAGGGAGGAATCATTGATTGAGGAATCGGTCAACATTGATAAGGCTAAAAATAAATGAGCATACTAGAGTAGTACCAAGACTGGACTATGAAAGAAAAATTAAAAATCGGTAGAGGTAAAGCGATAAACACACAACTTTCAGTTACTGACCTATTTATATCACCAAGTTTTGTATATATCAGTGGACTTGTATTGAAGTTATCGGTATTTTTGTGAATTCCGAAAAAAAAAATAAAAAATCTAAAGATGACAGAAGACAAAATTTATAAACAAACAATTTTTCTATTTCTCACAGAAACAGACCATTTTACAAGACTAGGTTTTTTGAACTTTAGGGACCTCAAAACATCTTTCTGTTGAAAACTCGAATTCAATATTTTTCACAATCGTAATACTTTCCCTTACTATACATATAGCAAGTGGTACGATCTTAACTCACCAGAGCGCTACACCTGGAGCCTCACCGAAGCTCCCAAATTTACATACTGCATTATTTTGTAAAAACATATTGTCATTTTTATATATTAATAATTTCTGTACATAATACTTAGCAATATCTGAACAATGAATAATAAATGATAACAATGCAATGCACGAACCTATCACAAGCAGACATGTACTGACTGCTTCTCGGTCACAGCCGCATGGACTAGGCCCATAAATAAGGGACTCCAAATCCCCGTTTGGATTTTAGGTTTTAGATCCACATCTTTCTTTAGGTCCAATCGTAACACTGGTGGCGTAATCACTGCTTGAGTTAAAGAAATTCATTGCCAATCTATACTCGCAAAAGTTGTTTCTATATACGCATACCTAAGACACTCGACACTCCTCGCAGCCTATGCTCCGGAGAATTGGAGTATGAGACTCGCATAACTCCGAGCATTATTAGCGCATGCGCAGATTGAAACAGCTCCATATTTGATCATTTGGAGCTTGAAATTCCCCTAGAGGCAGAAGTACTAATTGTAGAAGTAGAATATAATGAGGAAATTGAATAAAAATTATGGCTAAGGAGATGGACTAAAAAAAGAAAAGGATGGCTGAAGAGATAAGGCTTCAAGGAATCGACATAAAAAATAAATTTGAATTAAAAAAATTGAAACTTCAGCTAAAGCTGAAGAGGTGGTAATTGCAAAATAAAGAAAATAATTGAAGCTGGGTTAATATTTATACTTAATGTATCATTAATTAAATATACCAATTATACTTTATAAAAAGTGGAAATCATTTAAGACCTCAGCTGCCCCTCACTCCCCCAAATAGAAGTAACATTTTTATTTTTGTTGAGGTGAAGAAAGTTGATCGTAATTTTATCTTTTATTGAGAATTATTATTTTAATCTATTTATTTCATCTTAATTTTTTTTATTCATAACATTTTAGTTAGGGGTGTCTTCTGTATGAGACTATAACCCCATAATAAATTGTTTAAAAAAACAAAAAACGTGTACCTCTTGCATTAACCATGTAAGACCCACAAGGCCAATCTAGTATTAAATAAATACACAAAATTTGGGAATGGAGTAGGGTTTGAGGTTTGAAGTGAATTTGTGTGTGTACCGCACCAGATTTTTTTAAGCAATTAAAACACTAAATACTCATTGAATAATACAAACTCACAAAACGAAAAATTGATATTTTTTTTAGTTGCACAAAGTATAAAATAGAATAACAAAATGGAAAAAGATAAAGAAAATGAATAGCAGAATAATGAATTATTATTTAAAGTATTAATTTACATTAAATAAAAACTAATCTTAAAAATATGGTATACATTAAGGATAATAAATCAGTAACAAATAATAAAATATGGTTAGGAGAAAAATGAATTATTATTTAAAACAGTATACATAAAAAAAAATCTAATCTATCAAATATTGTAAAAAGGAAAATAATAAAATATGAATAGCAGAATAATAAATAATTATTTAAAATATTAAAATAAATTTAAATAAATAAAAAGTTTGTGAATTGTCTTTTTAATAATTTATATTCAATTATCCTATTCTGGGAAGGA
>NW_027115809.1:827827-830634 GCF_000696795.3 Halyomorpha halys | reverse complement strand
TTTTTCTTTTTCTAGATGACAATATGTCCCCTTTATTAAAGTATTCGTACATTTATTTTAATAAATTTTAAAAAAATATTAAAATAAATTTAAAAAAAAAAACAACAACTAATCTATCAAATATGGTATACATTAACAACAATAAAACTAATGTTAAGGATAAGGAAAAATATAAATATGGATAATGATAAAAATATTATTATTAAGAAAAACAAAAAGAGAATTAACACTAAGATGGTTTGGGAGGCAATCAAAATACCTGAACCATCCTATCCTTCATACAATAATATCAACTAATTAACCTGAGGAAAGTTAAATAAAGTATGACCATAGAATTATTAAAGGATGTAAATGATATAAGTGCTGTGAAATAATTAGAATAAAAATTTATAATAATGATATGCTACATTTCTGGCTATTCGTCTTTCTAGGGATAGGTGGGGTTTCTAGAAACAAGCATTTATTATATATCTATATTATGTATTACACTATATATAGGAACCAAACTACTGTTCTTGGAAATCTATTTAAATCAAAAGATAGATACTACAGATTTTCCAGCAATTGTATACTAGATGCAATTGGTTACAATAAACTTTGGAAATCTTTTCAAAAGGTATTATATTCACTAGTTTACTTAAAACTAAATGAAGGTGGGATGCTAGATATTTTATTTATTAAATCAGGTTTTAGGGCATAGAATAATTAAGTTAATTCCAGAATTAACTTCATTATTCTAATTAATACTTGATGATTAAGAAAATATAAAATATCCAGATATTTTACAGATGCAATGCAGCTTGAAAGAGAGGTCACATAATCCTTAAGGTTAAATATTAATACTGATATGATATAAAATTGAGAATACTGGGGCTGCAATTGTTATTCTATAAGACTCTATTATTCATGATGTGTTAAATGTAAAATGTTTCACCATGTTAAATGTTTTAAGTATAGGATTGTGAGCAGCCCTATGTAAAGTCATGTTAAGCGTTAAATGCTTAAGAGATTCTAGCGGATTTTCTGAGCAACTCATTTTATAATCTTTCTTTCCAAAACTTCTTGTTATTGCTTACTTCTAAGTTTTGATTAAAGTACTTTATTACAACATGCCTAAAGTAGAAGTTTGGCCACTGAGTGCCTAGTTGATATTCTAACTGGTGAGAAAGAGAATCAAGATGAGCTAATTTTCAACTGTCATTACATTATTATTATTGTCACCAATTGCTTTATTAGTTATAAAAACGTCCAATACAATACTAACACAATCAAAACACAAACTACGAGCAAGTAACCTAACATGACAACAAACAAGATGGTGATGAGCTCATCTGGTCTGTTGCCTGACGACATTCTACATTCAACAGACTCTCAATCATGTTATATGTTGTATTGTTTTAACATGGTAAAAGAATGAATCCTTTCTCCATTTAATATGAGTTTTTCCAATTTAACATGTTAAACTAAAGATCATGAATACCTCTACTATCTAATTCTACTTCTCAATTATTGCCAATTTCAGGTGGGCTTAGAGGCTTGACTCTTTTGGTATCACTAAGAGCAAGCTTAAATGGTAAAGGAACCACCAGCCCTTGGTAAATACTACTTACTATTACTTAATTATGCTAATTAATAGGGCAGAACAGATTTGAACCCTATCAAACAAATAACAGCATTGTCCTTCCTTATTTATAGAAACCTTTTTCTCCTCCCCAAAATACAATCAGCTAATGAAACGACTGAAGAAAATTCCAAAAAGATTGGTGGAAAGAAAAGGGGAAATAAAGGACAGGGAGAGAAGAGGAAGAGGGGTTCCAGAGTTGTAGTACATATATTAGGAAGAGACAACAGTAGAATAGCAGACAGAAGTCCTGTATGAAGAGAAGAAATCCAAGAAGAAAAAAGGAAGAAGCAGTGGACAGCGAGTCAGCTGATGAGGAAGAACTGGAGCAGAGAGGGTTGAAAATAAAGGAAGAAAAGCCCACCCCCAACACCTCCCAGATGAGTTGTGATAATAACATCCTGTAATTTTGAGTGGCAAACAAATTAGATAGTAGAGGTATTCATGATCTTTAGTTTAACATGTTAAATTGGAAAAACTCATATTAAATGGAGAAAGGATTCATTCTTTTACCATGTTAAAACAATACAACATATAACATGATTGAGAGTCTGTTCTCGTGTTAGGTTACTTGCTCATAATTTGTGTTTTGATTGTGTTAGTATTGTATTGGACGTTTTTATAACTAATAAAGCAATTGGTGACAATAATAATAATGTAATGACAGTTGAAAATTAGCTCATCTTGATTCTCTTTCTCACCAGTTAGAATATCAACCAGGCACTCAGTGGCCAAACTTCCACTTTAGGCATGTTGTAATATATTACTTTAATCAAAACTTAGAATTAAGCAATAACAAGAAGTTTTGGAAAGAAAGATTATAAAATGAGTTGCTCAGAAAATCCGCTAGAATCTCTAAAAAATTAAAAAATCTGGGCAGATGGTTTCTAAAATGATGAAAATAAAATTATTAATACAATACAAATTAAATACAAGACATTAAAATAAAATGCAATAGGAGAGCTAAATATGTATATTTTTATATATGTATATGTAGTTGACCGTAAAAATTGATATATAGGAAGATGGTCAGGGTTGCGGTCACAAGTGAAACGAAAATAGTTTACAACTATTTTATTTTCCAACGTTTCGCCCCACTTTGTAGGGCTTCATCAGGGCTAAAAAGATACAAAATGAAACTAAGTTAAGATAAAATAATAGAAATAAAAATAAAAAGATACAAAGG
>NW_027115809.1:827188-827597 GCF_000696795.3 Halyomorpha halys | reverse complement strand
TATTTTCGTTTCACTTGTGACCGCAACCCTGACCATCTTCCTATATATGTATATTTTTACTTTTGCACGAAAATGGCACAAAGATTTGCTCAATTGAATTTTAGAGTGAACACAGGAATCATTCAACATTGGCAAGTTAACTACATAATTGATGTTAATTCATAACCAAAATTTCCCCCACATTTATTATAATTTTTTTGCTAGTTTATTGCAGTCTGAGACTAATGTCAATCTGATATTGAAATCTTGATATGAATCGAATATCACAATATCATTATTAAATAAAATAGTATTATATTAAATTACATACTAACAAGAAAATTATTCAATGACTAATGTCAATCGAATATCGAAATTTTGATATGAACCAAATATCACAATATCATTATTAAATAAAATAGTATTACAT
>NW_027115809.1:807872-827138 GCF_000696795.3 Halyomorpha halys | reverse complement strand
TATATATATATAGGGAAGTGGAAGTAAAAATAGTAAAACATTTGTTTAAGTAAATAATTTTGGGCCTATTAAAAAAAAGTTAATATCCATCTTGAGAATTTTTATAGTTTAATATTTAAAACTATAACAACAGAATAAATATTTTCTTGACTTTAGTTTAATTTTTCTTATCATTGAAAATACATTCCATGTCCAAAAATAAATGGGAAGTGAATGATAAAAATATATTTTTATTTTATGGAGGTGCAATATCTGAATATGTATTTATAACAGTTATGTATGCATTTTAAACTCAATAATTTGAAAAATGAAAATTCATTAAAGACCTATTCAAAAAAAAGAAAATTTAAATCCATCTTTAGAATTTTTATATTTTATTATTTAAAACTGTAACAATAGAATAAAATGTTTTATTGACTTTAGTTTAATTTTTCTTATCATAGAAAATACATTTCATGTTCAAAAATAAATGGAAAGTAAATGATAAAAATATATTTTTATGGGGGTGGATTATCTGAGTATGTATTTATAACAGTTATGTATGCATTTCAAACTAAATAATTTGAAAAATGAAAATGCATTAAAGACCTATTCAAAAAAGAAAATTTAAATCCATCTTTAGAATTTTCATATTTTAATATTTAAAACTGTAACATAAAAAATGTCAAACTCTCTATTTTATCATGAAATTAAAAAAAAAAAAATTGAAATGAAAATTGGTTGATAAGTAAACTTTTAGTAAAATTTAAAATTGAATATCACAAATAAACTTAATACATAATGCTAATATTAGCTTTTTAATGTATTGATAAAGGCAGTTCTATGAAGAGTAGCGCCTAGGCAACCATGGGCAAACATATCTCCAGGGAACTTGTACTCATGGCCATTGAGTGCAGGGAACTCAAGTGATAAAAACCTGATTAATTGAACCAGAAATTAACCAAAGTAAGATTAGAAAAATGTTTATTTTTAAAAAATTTAAGATGTGTTAAGATATCACATTAAAGAGATCTTCATAATATTTTTGTTTATAATTAAGTAGTGATCTAATCTAAACAATTAATAATAGTGAGAAGTTTAATGATATAAAAACTTCATTGTTTTTAAAGGATGAGCGGTGACATTGTAGCAGTATGGCAGGTTCCTCTATCTGATGGTCTACATACCATACAATTTGAACATGGTACTGCAACCGGTAAAAGAGTAATTTGGGTAGACGGAAAGGTACTAACCTTGTAACATGAAAAATTAATGAATAGTACCAAACTAGACTATAGGAACATTAAATAATGTTCAAATAAGAATGGGGATCTTAAACAGAATATCTACCTAATGTGTAGTTCTTAGTTTAGATAACATATTTTTTAGGAAATTCTTCACACTGATTGGATGTTCAAACTGGTTGGTGACCAGCCATTCAATATTGGAGAAACGCCTTGTGCAGTAAGAATAGAACCTATTTCAGTATTTTCTTATCAGTATTCGCTTTATGTAGATGGACGTCGGTTGGAAGAATTTACACAAAAAAGAGCAACAAGAGTATGTACATGGAATATTGGTGATACCCATCGCATTGTTCTAGGTAATAATAGTGCAATTATGTAATTTATTAATAAATTAGATACATTCAAAAATTTTTTATACATGATATTTTGTTTATAGCAATAATTAAATAATAGTCGATTAAATATTATTAATATAGGATAGTGATTGATTGGGTCATTATGAGACATAGTAAATGAATAAAATAACCAAGTTACAGATTTGTTTTTATTAAATTAGTCAAACAATGAAAGCCATCATGAAGGCTAGAACAAGAAACCAAAAAAATATTAAGAAATTTTTTTTATTGAGATACCACTGAGGTGATAGTCCATATTGTCCAGGTGAAAGGTTGGATTTGTGATAAAATCCCCTCAGTTTGGTTATTTTGTAGATCCTTATTGACTGGCTCCTTGATTTAACTATACTTCTTAATAAAACTTTAGTCTAAAATAGTTTTGATACTAATGTTATAGGACTTTTACTTATAAAGAAAATTTTAAATTTTACTCAGTACAGACCATTGGTGTTTTTTTGTGCTGTAGTAGCTCATTCTGCATTACAGTGGTTGAATGTGAGTAGCTACAGTGACATGGTTGGTGTAGGGAATTTTTTATATTTCGATTAATTAATGCAATTTCATATCTTTGGAGACCACATCACAGATTATATTAGATCAACTTTAGAAAACATTTATTAAAGGAGATGGTACAAGAAATCTACTTCAAATTTTTTGTTATTAAAAAAATAACTTTTATAAGATAATTTCATATTTTAGGGGAATGATAACATTAAAAAATGGATTATTATTACTTGTTTTGCCATTGAATTTAAATGTTTGTGCAGCTATTGTTTGATACAATCTGTTTCACATGTTATTTACTGAAACAAAGAGGAATAAATAATAATTACGTAATATAGTTTGTTTAATGATTGGTAGTTGGTCCTTTAGTTTTTCATATAAATGTTTGATGTTAATATACTTAGTCATTATGTGCATGAAACAGCCATGTATTCCAAATATAATGTGAATGAAACTGTGGGGTACAGTTAGTAGTTAGTAATTATGTAAAAATGTATATACGCACCTAACAGGTTACCTTTTTTCTGTTCTTATTTTTTTTTCATAAAGCACTCTATGTACTAGGTGAATAATAAAAATCATAATGTATTATATGATAATCATATTACATCACTTGACATGGAGTCATATAGCTGCTTTCCCAATAGGTGTCAATAAAAAAATATGATTATAAGACTGTCTGAGGCAGTTCAACAGAATAATAAGTAAAAATTAAAAGTCACATAAAAAATAATACATATTTTGTAAATATATAACCAAAGAAATATTTTGTTCATATTATATAATATTAATGATAGTAAGTATATATTTATTTCTGGAATTATTTGTGGTAAAATACATAATAACTAGCATAAATACTTTTTTCATTTTCTATATTCTGTTGTGAAAACAGCCAGCAGATGTAGACACCATCGCCATCTTGGTTATAGCTACGCAAGCTACAATTTAGGAACTTAAACTTCATATTGGTTGAGTTTATGAAATAAACAATAAAATTGAGTACATGTAAGAGCTATATTGCTTAATGGCTTATCAAAACTTCCATGGAAGACTAGAGATTTATTGATAATATAAAAAAATTACTATGAGATTACTTATGTTTTAAGTCCAATGAATTTTTACTTTTATATTAAGTATTCATTATGAATCCTAAACAATAAACGGTAAGCCAGCTATATGATCTTTGAAATTTAAATCGTTTAAAATATTCTATTGTTACTTACCTAAAAAAAAAGCGAAAGGAATAAATCTTCACAAATTAACCGATTTCAAGAACGAAAAACTGCACTGTCTCAAACATTTTTCCGCCTTCGTTAACAGTAGTGCCACCAACCAAGGCAATTAGAAAAATCCCAAAGTTCTTTAACATTTTAAAATTTATTTATAACATTTATATATTATAATATTAATATTGTATTAAAATAATTTCCTACTGATGTCTCGTTAAAAAACCTTCATCGTTTGCTAAAATTAATGTGTATCTTTAAAACTATTATAAAATAATTTGAATTGTTATGAAGGTAATTATTATCAGCATTAATAAAATATTATTTTTTATTTATCACCTTTCGATCACGTTATATCGGTCACCACGATGTTTTGAAAAAATAAATAAATAGTAGCGTAGCGCGAAAATATTGTATCAGCCACCTGGGCAAAGGAAAATTCGTTATTTAGGTATTTCAATTTAAAAAACACTAATTCTAATGAACTTTTTGGCAAGAATAATCATATTTATAGTGCATTAAAACGTCAAATTAAAGAATTATTGTCTTCAAACGCAAAATAAAATAAATATGTTAACAATACATAGTTATAAAGAATATATTAGAAGTTTCAATACTGGTATGCCGCGGGAAATTTGAAATCTTATTATTTTATTAAAAGTTTATAAGAGAACATTATATGATCTTTTTCCTATCTGGCCACCGCATGATATCCCTAGATCCCTGCAATACAACTAAAAATGAAGTACAAAGAATAAATTTAATTATTAAAAGCTATAGAGAAGTAACCAGTGGTTTTATGAAAAGCTTTGTAACAGATATTTTCTTTATTTTAAACAAAATTGATTGAGTTTGTTATTTTTACCTAAAAATTGTATATTTCTGTAATAATTTTAAACCATATCTAGAGATAGAATTTATTGTAATAATGAAAGAAATGATTAGGTTGACATTATTGTTTTTGTATAAAAATAGTGTAACATCTTTACTTCAACACCTTAATGTGTTTAGGCAAACAAGGTCTTATTTAAAACATAAATAAATGATTGAAAGTTTTAATGAATTGAAGAAAACAATTTTGTTTTGTTGAAATATATCGAATTTCAGTCGCATTAATAGTCCGTCTGAATACCTACATACTCCTTTATCTTTAAGTAATGTTGTAATAACACAAAAGGAATTTAAGAAAAATGTTGATAAAAGGGAAGACCCAGGAAAGAAAGCTACTTTTTTTTTGTTAAGACAACATTGATTGTACATAACATTTTTTTTTTTCAGAGAAAGACACACTTGATATCTGGGTGGATGGGGCAAAAGTAGAAGCAACGGTAATTATATAATTTCATGTATCATAGTTCAAACAACAATTTTATTTGGTACAAAATAAAAATATTACTAGTTATGGAAAATCATATGCTTATTGGTAATTAAAGATCAAAAACATTTTTAAATAGGTGTTATAAATTTTATTAATGATTAATGACTAAGTTTAACTTCCATTTCCAGAGAATATTTTCTTGAATATCTTCATAAATTTGTTTTTGGGAAAATATTCTTCTTCAGAACTCAAATCAACTTAAAAACTTCATGAAGTAATTTTTTGTTAAGGCACTTTATTTGTGACATTTTCTGACTCTTTTCCTCGTTAATTACCTTCATACTGTAAACATTATTGATTAATCTCATATTAATAGTACATTCCTTTTTCATTCTTGGACCGTTTGTCCGTTTTCAAAAATAGTATATTATTTATTTTCATATATATAATTTATTACATTTAAAGTTTATTAATTTTATTGATATAGCCAACATTTGATAACTTTACACTTCAAATTTATTATTATTGATAATTTTGTATAACTTTTACTATTATAGTTATTTTTCTCTTTTTTGTGTTTTTTTTTTTCCTATTTCATTATGTTTTTAACATTTACATCTTTTAACTGTTTGTTAGTGGTAATTTTTTTAAATTATTTTTATATACAATTCCTATTTGAAATTTAGTCATCTTTTCTTCTCTAATTAAAATACATTTATTATTATTAATCGCCCATTGCATAAGCTTATTGGCTAAGTATTATTGTTTATAGCAATACTTAATTCAATAACAGACTATTACACACAAATAGTTCTTACTATATTATATTACTTCCTCTTGTTTTTTTATTTTATAATTTTAATTCAAATGTATAATGAATAGAAATATTAAATTATCTTCCTTCAATTAAAAGTATATCTTTACTAGTGTTTCATTACTTTTTTTCTTAGTACGAGTACTTACCTTAATAGCTAATTAAAGTAATGGACATTAGGTTTGATAATACGAACTCTAATAATATTCTTCTTGCTTTCTCAGGGTGAATTTGTTGATGGAGGAACCGAAACACATTTCCAGGTTGGAAACACTTCAGCTTATATTAAAGCTGTGAGTAGTTGCAACAAAAAAGAAGGACTCATTTACACTCTGATTTACAACGAGCAGATAATACCACTAGAGACTGAAGAAATGTTTGAATAGTTAGGCCACTACTTTTTTAAAACAAATTATTTTATTACTGTTAAATTCATTTGTTCATAAATAAGTTTAAACTATTAAAAAATAATAACATTTGTTATTTTCATAATAATAAAACTCCATAAATAAATGTGCACATCAATATTGATTTTTGCTTTTAAAAATTACTCAGATATATTATCTATCACATTGCTTGAATTTCACAGTAGTGTAGACCACATTTAGCAGAAAGGAACCAATACTATATGGCTTAAGACTGTATTATTATTCCTTAAGCATCATTCTATTTTCAGCAAAAATGATCTAATCCTTCACCCACAATCTTATACCATCACTGAACCATGAAAAAGTACATTCTCAGTATCAGAAAATGTTTGAGGGACCATCTTTGCATAAAATAGAAACTTTTCTAATATGCTTTAAGTTGAAATTATCAATCTACTCAAATTCATTCATAATCAGTGCAACAGATGCATGAGCACTTCATTGTCCAGCTCAACTACCTCAACCTACTCAGTCCTCCCTGTCGGTGGCTCACCTGATGGATATTTCTGATTGTAAGAACATGGTCCAGGTGGTGGTCAAGAAAGGTACAAAATTTGTAGAAAAAACTATTAATTAGCAACCTAATGTACAGGAATTGATGAATTGGACTGAGTCCAGAAGTTGATTTTACCTCTTGGACTTACGAAACTCTGATAAATCCCTGCAAAGTGGAGCGAAACATTGGTTACAAATAAATGTTTTTTCTGTTATTTTTGTACCTTTCTTGACAACCACCCAGACCATATTCCTACAATTATCAACTAATTATCTTCAAAGATGGACATTTTTGTTTTCTTCAGATCCTAGAAGATTTTCCTTTCATCTTCCCATAAGTCTTTCACAAGGCCTTACTCCATCAGAGTTTTCATAATACAGTTTTTTGTCCTCTCCTCAATTATTCTGATTATGTGGCTGAGTCTGAGTTTGCTCATATGACTGAGGAGCCTATTTCTAACAAATTTATAGACTGAAATACAATCAATCAGCCGACATTAGTATTTCTTTGTCCTTGACATTGATCCTTGACATTTCTATTTCTTTCTCCAAGAAATAGTTGATCATTGATCCTAAATATTTAATGCTTTCAGCATATTGAAATCTGGTGTTTCAGATTATGTACTAGGTTTGCATGTAAATGGGATTTTTCTACTTCAAGGTGAGGATCTTTGTCTCATCCTCGTTAATCTAGACACCCATTCTTCTTTCTTCCATCTCATAAATCCTTCTTTCATGCTCTGTAGACTTCTACCTATAATGACAATATCGTCTGTATATGCCATTATTTAAATCATCTTATTAAAAATGATGCCTAGTGACATTAGCCTCTTTATAAATCACATTTAAAACATGCTGAACAGTATTAGGGCAAGAGAATCCCCTTGTTCAGTTCTAAGCTCAATGAGAATGACTCTCCTATTATCCTGCCAACCGTTTCCTTTATTGATTCCATGTATAGAATCAGGCAGTTCTATAATGCAATTGAGAACACCTTTTATCCCATATAGATGATTCCCTTACAGTTATTGAATAGAGTTGGGTTCCCTAAGTTTTTAATAATTGGTTCAATGACAGACTTGGTCCATTATAGTGGCAGTGACATTGTTTCTTCTACTAACAGTGAACTTCCTGCTTTCTGCTAGGATGGCTCAGCTTTAGGCCATTTGTGTTTTTTTAGTTCTTAAATTAATTTAATATCAATGCTGTCAGGTGAGACCAGTTCATTTTCATTTTCCTTTTCTGGTATATCAATCCTCTGATCCTGTATATAATTTCTTTAAGTGGTCTCTTCATCTTTCTTGTAAATCCTGCTTCACAACCACTAGCTTACATTCTGTATTCCTAACTATGGAATAATTTATTAAAGCAAATAGAGGTACCCATTTTGGAGGAAAGGTGTGAACCATACCTATACCCGTCAGGTAGACGATCCCATGAGAGGGTTAATTTTAAGCCAAACTATTCCTTATTATGCACCTGAAATGTGTACTTCAGAAAAATGATTAATGCACTACGATGTCATCTTCATAACATCAGATATAAACACTTTTCTACCTGTTTTGTTAAACAAATTGTTTATTCAAAAAGAATTTCAATTTTCTTGAAGACTCGTTAGTATGAAGGATCTATTGAAACATTTATGAGCGGATGTTAGGGCCGAAAGAGCAGAATTGGGTTTGACAGGTGTTCTGTGGATGAAGGTATCCTTATAGAGTGATTAGTGGTATCAGCGTCAAATATCTGGATTAACCAAGCCTCCTGTTATTACTATTGTTTAAATGTAATAATCAAAGAGTAAATCATTTTTATTATGATTCAATGAGTTATTTACAGAAATCAGTATTATAAAATGATACTTTATTTATTAACAATTCAGATAAAGATAAATAATTTCTTAGTAAAACAAGTGTAATTATAACAACATTTATTAAGATATATTTTATTTTCTGAAGCTTTTATTCTTCATTCACTGGAATCATATTTCTCTTTACTATAAAAAAAAAAAAATAAATAAAATTACTAGCTTGTAAGTGTTTAAATGGGTTGAATTTGATATAATTCAGATAACTTAAAACAATTTTTAAAAAATCCTAGACTAAGGACAGTAACAAATGGCAATAAATACTTAGTTTAGTTCAAGAAATTGAAGTAAGAAGAAGAAAAAAAATAAATATTTGTTATAACAAAAAATTTACAAAATATTACACTACTAAAATTGTGAGGAAAAAAGAAAAAAAGTTTTGGAAAATTTAATTCTGTGGTTACTGATTGGACTAGATAGGGCATAGGAAATAACATAAAAACATCTGAAGAATAAAACATATCTGAAAATTGATTGTAACCAAGATAAAATCAGGATGACAATAAAATTATTAACTCAACTTTATAATCAAGTGTACAAACAGAATCAAAACAAATAGCACCTTAGTTTTACGTGATATATATTTTTTTTATTTGTTATTCGTGAGGTACAGTACCACTATTTTGAAAAAACAACTACATTCATTTGTATTTTTATATCACTGCTTTTCTTGAATAGTGGCACATCTGACAAAAAAAGATTTTTTTTTTAGTTGTTGTATTATATAAATGGTACCATATTTAATAATAATATTCTTTATTTATTATGGGATTGGTCCCTTAGAATAATATACAGGCATCAAAATTAGGCTTTAAAGCCTTAGAGTAAAATAAAAAAAAGAAATTATAAAATGTCATAAAATATAATAAAATAATGAGTTTGAAAAGATAAAAATGAACAAGAATAATTAACAGAATATATAAAATAAGAATATAACAAATAAAATAAAACCACATGTCATATCATAAAACATACGATGACTAACACTTCTGATAATAAATATTAAAAAAAAATTGCTTTGAGTTCCTCAGAGACGCCCCTGTAAACCACACATTAAGGAAGTAACCAGGAGCCTACAGATTTCAAAAGGAAGTAGGTGACAAAGATAATTTAAATGCTTTAGGGTGGAGAAGGTATGGTAGGAAATATTGGAGAAGTGGCTTTTCCAGGAAAGAGTTTCTATGGTGACACCAAGGTTTTTAACGTATGAATGGAATTGTATTGGATTGTTGAGTAGTTTTCAGAAGGTTATTGGATCCAATTACAATTGCCTTAGTCTTCTCTGCATTCAACTTAAGCTTGTTTTTATGTGCCCAGTGACTAATTCGATTCAAGTCTTCTTGAAGCTTCTCCGCGGTAACTAATAGGTCAGATAGGAAGGAAAGGTCAATTTGGAAATCATCAGCGTACAAATGGTATTGAGAATGTTGGATAAGAATGTGAAGGTCATTGATGTAGATAGTGAAAAGGGTGGGGATAGCGATGAACCCTACAGGACACCACAGGTGAGGGGTAGAGTCATTGATGGAGGTTTATCAGGAACCACTACGTACTGGGAACAATCAGAAAGGAAGGATTGAAACCAGCTGCAAAGCACTGTTGGATAGAGAAAGATATCTTAGTTTAGTAAGAAGGATGTTGTGGTCAACCGTGTCAAATGCTTTGAAGAAATCTAGGAAGATGAAGATAGTAAGGTTTTGGTGTTCCACGGCAGTCTGGAGGTCATGAGTTATTTTAAGGAGAGTGGATTGTGTTGAATATCAAGGTCGAAAGCCGGATTGGAGGGGATTGATGAAGGATCGTTCTTCTAGGAAGTTTGAAAGTTGGATCTGAACAAGGCATTCTAGCTGTTTTGAAAGGGTAGAGAAGAGAGAAATAGGGCAGAAGTTATTAGGTGAAGAAGGATTTGGGATTTTATTAATTGGTCGAACTAAAGTGGTTTTTCAATGATAAGGAAATGAGGCATTTTGCAAGGAAAAATTTTATATATAATAAAGTACAGGAATAAGGACTGGGAGACAGGATTTAATCGACTTAACAGGAATGTTGTCCGGTCCATGATCGTTCATATAGTATATTTGAATGGTGGCTAGTAGTTCTTTGTAAGATATGTGGGGAAAAAAGAAGTTTTCTGGATTGAAGGTGTGATTTAGAATATCAGGAAAGAGTGATGGATCAGTAGCATGGCATGTGAAATGGTTGTTGAGATTGTCAGGTGTTATTGGAAGAGATTTAGACTGGGAGCAATAGAGAGGGCATGATGAATGTGAAGGAATTTGGGAACTGCTAATTGGGTTACATTACGGAGTAGTTTAAACTATGCATAATGTGCAAACAGGCAGGTCCAACAAAATTTGTGTCTAGCTGCTTCTCTTTGTTTTATCATAGTATAATGTGCTTCCTTATGGTGAACACTACTAGCTTTGGGACAGTCTGTTGAGGGACCACAAAAGAGAAAGAAATCTCTGTTTAGAGTAATATATT
This sequence comes from Halyomorpha halys, assembly GCF_000696795.3. NCBI lineage: Eukaryota > Metazoa > Arthropoda > Insecta > Hemiptera > Pentatomidae > Halyomorpha > Halyomorpha halys. Next base: position 816,384 of record NW_027115809.1, on the reverse strand, counting down.
TCGAACATGTCCATTTCAAAACAAAACTAAAACTTTTTGGCAGATATGTCACTATTCAGGCAAAGTAGTGATATGGTTAATGTGAAAGATTATAACAAAGGTGAAAAATGAAAAATCTCCATTCTCATGCATCTGGTCAAAGACAAGCATGTTAAAGTAAATTAATAACTACATTACTGATCTGTGGCAGCCAACAGACCAGCGGAACGGCCCCTCCCCGTTCCAATAATCCACTAGCGTAAGCCAACCAAGTTACAACCTTCATTGGACCCCTCACCTAACCTTATAATGCCAAAAGACAATCCAAGGTATCCTTAACACCCAGCTATACATATAGCATACCTCCTATATGTATGTACCAAATACCCGCTAACATCATTACAGGAGGTTATGAAAAAAAAAAAAATATTACTGATCAATAAGTTGTAATTACTTAATTAATATTATTAAGAAAACTGACATATAAATAAATAGAAATGAATATTAAGGATATGTGAGGCACTGATGACCAGAGTAGACCAATCTCTGCAGCTGTGACTTTGAGGTAAATCCTTGAAAAAATTAGTTTTCTGATTTAATACATTTATTAATTGTTTGAGAGTGGTTTATATTAATAATAACACAACTACAAGTGATCCACTTTACTCTCAACAGTTAATTTTAATTTTCCAATATTTTGGCCCTTATCAAGGCGACAACCAAAATTATTACAATATGAAAACAATTTTAGGTTGTCCTCTTAGATAATGGCCTATGGGGCCAAAATGTTAGAGAATTGAAATAAACTTTGTTAAGAGTAAAGTGGATCATTTGTAGTTCAATTATTATTAAGAAAAGTTTAATATAATTTTTGTTTAACCTGCTTTAAAACTTTGACCATGGGCATGACACAATGTCTTCAAGCAATGGAGGATTGAGAGCACATATGACAACAATGTATCGTCAAGGGAGGTCTTTTATCTAGCTTGTGATCGGTGCGGTGGGATGAGCTCTAGCATGTCCCTTTCATCTTGGACTGTCTCGAATCGTGTTTAGTACTGTTCTAGCTTCCACCACCTACCATCGTTCTGGGTTCTGCCATGTTTATGGATTTTTACATTCCTTCAAATTTATTTTTTTTTTATCAAAATTGTTTTTTGAAGTATATACCTTTATTAACTTGGGCATTATTTTATTTTAGACACTTCTAATTACATTTTTTACATGTCCAACAAGTTTTTAAAAGTTGTTTTTATTTAAAAAATAATTTTTTTAAACCTTATTCAGTAACAGTTGAAAAACCTGCAAAACGTCACACTCATTGTTGTGATCCTAATTGCAAGATAAGTATCTGTGACATGAAAATGGGCCTTTATATACCGGTTATAGCTGACTTGAGACGAAGGACATATGTTAAACTGAATTTATCTTCTGAATGGTTTCTAAATCACTAAAATTCTGTATACAGCCAACGCACATACAGTTAAAACTCAATTTTCACAAACTGTGTAATAGTGCACTCTAATTCTCAATGCCTCATATTAATGTCAATAAATTTCAAACCTTAAGGAATGAAACTTGTACTCTTGTGGAAAACCTAATGATTAGTTTGGTTTAAACATGAGAGAACAAAATATAAATAATACGCTGAGGCTTTGTACTAGTCAGAAATAAAGCTATTTTATTATTTCTTACAAAACATTAATTGAATTCATAATAATTTTAAAACAAAATTTAACTTCCATCAATTCGCCATAAGATTGGCTTACAATTTTTTTTTTACCAAACTATGACGTAATTACAAAACATTATACTGCAAATTTATAAAATTAGTCTCTAATTTATTTAACTATTCAGTGATGAAAATGAAAAGATGAGAGTTACAGGAACAAATTTCAAGCAAGACTGTATTTTATTGTTTAATACAGCTGTTATTAACTACAAAATTATAAAACAACCTTTTTAATAAAATATAAAGAAATTTCAACTAAACATTAATAGATTTAATTATTTTTTAAATATATATTTAGATCTATTGCACATGCACTTGGTAATCTATCGATTCAATAAACTCACTGGTATTATTTTACACATTATTTACAACAGAAATAAGTGAAATAACACATACTTCGCTTATTATATGAGACGTATGATTGCAATACTGCTCTTACATGTAATGCTCATACGAGGCAAGAAAAACATGAGCCAGCTTTGTTGTAAAAAATACATTTTCAAAATGTAATTTTACAATGGACGGTGATTACAAATCCAATGTTTGAGCAGAAAATGAACAAGAAGAAACAGAATATAAAAATAATCTTGAAAAAATACACACTGCCACTTTAAAACAACTTTAAAGATTGAAAAAACAAAACAATATAGGTTATAATCTTCAAGGATAAATTCCTTTTTAAAGAGAAATATTAAAAAAAAAAGGTTTTAACACATAATAGATTGAGACCAATATGGAAGAACAATAAAAGATAACAGTGAAAATTAACATCATTTTTTTTTAACAAATAAAAATAAATATGAATAAATTTATAATTTTTAATAGAATTAATAGATATTTAATTGATACAAATACTTTTCAAAATTCACACAACATAAAACAAAATTATATTTACTTTCATCTAAGATGATCACAATAAGTAAAAAGCTATTAATGTACCATTAAATTTACAATTTTAAAAAGTTCTTTATTAATTCAAATTTAAGCAGTTATTTTGACACAAAAGTTGTCAATTAAATGTTATAATTATTTTTATAAATGATAAGTTAAAAATTTTTGATTACACTTATAAACCATTGTTATTGATTGAAGTTAAACTGAAGGGAAAATAATGGCACAAGATTAAATGGCGGGGAAAAATTGAACAACTGTAGAAATATCAACCGGAAAGAAGAAGATGGAAAAAAAGTCATATTAAAAACAATCAGCGAATTTTTAGTCATACTGAAAAATCAAGATCACTTTAAGATTTAATAACAAAATAAACGAACATTAATTTAACAAAATTATTTTTTAAGTACTACAACATGATATTTAGGTATATAACAGAACTAAGACTAAGATCTTTATTTACAAACAAAATATCATAATTTAAGACTGATTTCGTAAGTAACTATATTATGTTCTATAGTCTTTTTTTTTTTTTTTCAAAGTTTAGTATAGATACTAATAACGAGCTATAGGTTTCTTCAGCATTTCATAAGTACATTTAAAAAAATTGTACAAAACAAATAAGGAACATGAGGTAATTAATAATTATTTAACATTGCAACTTTTCCTATAATCACTCTTAGGGTAATGCGTAAAATGAAAGGTCTGCATGATTAAAATGAACCTAACCGCTACCAGAATACTGTCAGAGAAAAGAAAAAAAAGTCCTTTTTTTAAACTTTCTATTCATTAAGTTCATTCACGAGTGAATTTTATAAAATATACTTAACTAATTAATATCACTTTGTTATCAATAAACTTAATCCAAATTAATATTATAACATCAGTTTTTGTTACTTAAATTAATTACATTTCATTACATAGTTCCTCCATCCTACATTTGACTGCCATTTGGACAACTTCCAGATTTGGATAATCGAGCTCCTTTATTAAACAAAGGACTGCGTTGAGTACGTTTGTTCTCTGAAAAAAAAATAAAAAATTGAAATTATATGAAAAAATAATTTTATTCTGGGACATATGTCCCCTAACAATAAATACATGGTTCATACATTAAGAAATTACATTGGGATATTGGCTTAACTACTGTTTATAATTTAATCAATATATGTCTATTTATTTTATTACAATGATGCGGAGGTTTGGTTATACAATAAGTGGAGGAATAGGTGTTGTTTAAAGGAAAGAATGGATGAGGACTGGCGAATGGAGATGGGAAGAGAATTCCAGAAGAAGGTTGCACTTATGACGAAGGATTTGCTAAAGAAGGTGGTTCTGTAGGAGGGCATATATAAATCAATCGGTTGGGATCTGGTGTTTAATGAGTGGATGGATGAATGAAGAGTGAGGAGATCAAGGATGTAGGTAGGTTTTTGATTTTAAGAACTTGGAAAAGGAAAACACCAAGGAGGTATTGCCTTTGGGAGGTTGGATACAGGCACACCTAACTTAAGCACGGTTTGGGGTGTGCTAATTTCATAAAACTCAAGTAGAAGGTTATCATAAATTGTTTCAATAATTTATGATAACCTTCTACTAATGATAAACTTCTATATGACCTATACTTAAAAAAAACAATTATAATTGCCTAAAGGTGAAAAATTTTAAATAAAAACATAATGGTTTTAATACATGTATTTATTCTATTGGACGTTTTGAGGATACTGTACCCCCCTCCTTGAGTACAATATAATTCACTGTTTGTTTTAAAAATAGTACACCTACAAGTTTATAAAATTTATTATTTTCATTTCTGTTAATACATAGAAAAAACAATTAATAAATAAAAGAGTATTTCAAAATTATATCGTACTCACTTAATAAGTTACAATTATCAGCATATTAATAAATTTTAATTTTTATAACAAAACAATGCTACTTGATCTATGAATTATAGCAGAGAGGAAGTTTAAAATGTGAAAGTTTAATAAGAGGCTGTTGGTAGGGGTAATTCATTTAATTATTATTTTTGTTTGATTGAATTCCAGATATCAGGAATGAAATTGAGGTTTTCTTTTATATTAAATGTCTTTTCTAATTTTTTTTTATAAATAATTTTTCTTTTTATAGTATTATTTTCTCTACACAAAATCTTGACATCGTTGAAACTTATTTCCTGGTTGTGATTGTTATACATTATGTGGCTACTTAGGTACCTACCTATCATATTCTAATGTCATTTCTAGAGTTTATTACTTTAGTTTATCATATTAAATTAGTGTTTGTGTATTTATTTTTATTTTAAAAATAATTTGTTTGTTTTTCATAATTGGACCGGAATCGATCAATCTCAGGAACTCAAAAAATTTGTTTAAAGTATATGAATAACCTTATGTTAGCATACGCCATAACATTTATACAAAAGAATGAATACCTAAAAAATCCAATTTGTTGGCATTTCTTGGACATCTCCAGATATCTTTTATAAAATCTCCTTTTTAAATCTGAGCAGAGATCTCTAGAGCTTTGGCCTTATAAGTGCCTAGTAGATTTTTACTTTGGACTGCTTCAACAACATACTACAACAAGGATAACTTTGAGAAAACTACTACCTCACAGTCAATTTTGTTTTGTAAATTTCGTAGTGGACCCCAAACAGACAAACTCATCAACCTTCTCAATCTCACACAGTTCCAACCGCACTTGGTAGAGAATGTTAACAATACCTTTCATAAGAATACCTGCACTTGAAATACTTAATAAATAATAAATTGGTCATAAAAATTGTTTACAGACACTTATGTGAGGTCAAGGTAGAAAGGCGTAAGTGCCAAAACGAATAAATTGAGATTTCTAGTAGAAACAGTTCATAAGTGATACTTCTTTCATCTCATCCTAACAAAAACATTTAATTTCTCTATTTTTATTTTTCTTCAAGCCTTATGAGAAATGAAAGAACTATTGCTAATGAAATCTTTTCACTAAAAATTTCAATTTCTGCTTTTTAGTGCTGATGCCTTTCTGCCTTCATATCGTCAGTATATTATTGATTGATACTATATTATAGACATATATATTTTATTATAGATTACCCTTTCATTTGGCCTCCTCTGAGGTGGAAGAGTGCAGCAGTTCGGGCAGTTATTATGACCAAGTTCACCATCAGTCTGTAAAATATAAAAAATTAAATATACGACCAGTAATTCATGTATAAATTAATATTCAATAAAGTTCTAAAATTATTTACAATTATTGACAGAAAATAATGGTACTTAAATTGGTTTAGGTGGTTTATTTGTGTTGTTTAGAGAGGAAAAACCTAAGAGTCATCAATCTCAGTTGTTCAAAAATTTATTATAAAATAAACTTAATTTTTAATATAAAACCAAAAAAGTTAGGAGAACAGGGCAGAGGATTCCAGCAACCAGGGAGGCCAATTATACTCCAGGCAACAACCAATTACCTCACCTCTACAGCTCATAAGATGTTAATACTAATAAAATTAATAAATATGCACTGCTACTACCCAAAAAGGATTAGAGGTGCAGTACTTAGTAAGCAAGTACTGTTATTGGACTAACAGTTGTGCAAGGAACTAATTTGGTCAGAAACGCACTCAATTGCCAGATTTTTATCCAATAAAGGGTACCCATTTTATGAGGCTGGATGGACCCCAGAGAACCCCCAAACCAACAGGGCTGACTCACGGCTGCAATGAAACAGAAAATACTTATCTGCCACAGCCGTATTCAAACCCGGGTCATTGGAGTTTGTAGAACAGTGTCTTACCGATGAACTACCCACTTCCAAGATGCTAATATTATTAATTTGTATTTAGTAATATTTTGCTAACAGATACAATGTTGAGTCCTACTTTTGTACCTTTTAATTTCAATAATATAATTAATAATCGTTCCCATTATAAAACAAAAAGTATCAATACTTATATTTATGAACTGATACTAATAGATATCATTATCAATTAGGAAGATTCATTTCTCAGGGACCAAGGAAAATAAATATTAACTGCCTCAGATTGTTATTGAACCACACCTTTTCTAACCCGGCATTCTGGGACCCACACCCAAACGTGCTCAGCTATCTTGCTCTTTACAGGCATCTATCTACTATGGATTTGTAAATAGTTTCACAAATGATACTTATATAACAACAACTTGAAATAATTAATTAAAATAGTTCACTTATTTATATATAAAAAACAATTATTATTACAAAATATTTATAATGAAGGTCGTATTATTCATTTATATTAGTTACTTATAAAGGAAAACTTATTGAGTTCAAGGTTTTGTGTCTAACCTCGCCTGTCTCATTTGACACCACTGTTCCATTAATTTAATTTTTAAGTAAATATAATCCTAAATAATTATCAACCCTTGAATAATTATAATATTAATAATTATCTCACCTGTTTTGGTATTTTCACTTTATCGAAACTCACATTCGTAAACTATTTTTAAAAAGAATATCTTAGACAATGCTACATCTTCATTAATATACTTTTAACAGAATTTAATAACAGGCCTAGCAATAAATTAGTTCTTTGCAATCTCAGTTTTCTATAAATATTTTTTAAAATAGTTTCAACAGTTTAGTTTAATGATATTATTATTTTTCTAACAGTTGTTAAATAGAATTTATATTTTTAATAATTTAATAGTTTTTACAATTTTATGTAAGAACTACCAATACTGTTTGGTATTTAGTAGGACATAAAGATTCACTATGAAGTAAGAATGTAAAGCATTGGATTCCCAATCACCTGAAATTCTTCTGAGTGTTCTAAATTACTTTAAGGTAGAGAAATCAAATGGTGACCCTCTTATTTCTAGTATTTTATAAAGATCACTATTTACGGCAGATCTAAAGAACCATTAAAAAGGACCATTCGAATAAAAAGGATCTGATTCAGATGAAGGCGGGAATAAAAATAATGACTGAGGCATTGGTGGATTAGTTAGCTGGTGGATTTAGCAACACTGATCTTCCACTCCCAGGAAACCTAAAGGCCATCGAGTTTCCCGATGATGATAGGTTCGTTCAGTAATAAAGATATGTTTGAAAAACTTTTCTTGATTATCAATTAAAATATATTACATCCGTCAAGTCCTAATACTCTTTATTTCTAACTTCAAATAGCCAACGTTTCATTCAACCTGGTCTTTATCACCAAGGACAATCTTAAAATATTGAAAATAATAATAAATTGATAGTTGTTGATAAGTTAGCGATAATATTATTAAGATAATTTGTGATTAAAAGTTTTTAAATTGAAATAGGTTAATTTAGACAGATTAGATTAATTTTAACAATAATTTATTAGACCGGAGCAGAATAAGCTGCAAATTTTTAACAGTTGATGTGATGCTGTGTAATTATAGTTTTAGATTATCATTGATGATGGCCAGGGTGGTCGAACTGTGTGGCATTTGAAGTTATAAATAAAGAGTGTTGGGACTTAATGGATATATAATCGAATATAATTTAATTTAATTGAATAATAAAACCAGTTTCAAACAAGATATCAGAAAATATATATAAAACCTTTTTTTTTCCAAAAAAAAGTTTCTAGAAAATTAATAACATATAGTTTTCAATTTATTATTTTTATTTTTCAGGAAAAAATAGCTCTGTTATTACTTCTTTATTTTACGTTAACATTTAACAACGTTTCAGACTTTGTAAATTAATATGTAACAGTTAAACTTTCCGTATGAATAGCAAATTGTCTTCAAAATACTCGTAATTGATTTTTAAATTATTTATTATCATTCCTTCCATCATAAACTACCTAACCACCCAAACCCACTAGTTTCTAACCTTGCTTCCTCTTCCATTCCTGGCAATCCTCCGAGGCGCCTGAAAAGAAGATGGCCTCGTGACTTTATA
>NW_027115809.1:789105-802997 GCF_000696795.3 Halyomorpha halys | reverse complement strand
GTTTTTTAAGGAAGGAATTTGGGCTTTACCATCTCGTTGGGAGAAGGTTACCGACTGTAACGGTGGATATTTTGATGAATAAAGGTGATTATTTGAAAATATTTATTTATTTATAATTTCCCCCCAAAAAGCGACAGGACTTTTTGAATGACCTGGTATTTTTGGAGTATTTCATTGCTTCAAACACTTTTGTTGAAAATTTTAAGTTTTTTTAAAGCATATTTTAAGATTATTTATTGCATAAAAACTCAGACTCTAATAATAACTGACTTTCACAGAACATAAATAAATCTGGTTTGGTGTGTGTATCACATAACTTTCACTTGCCATCCCACAAATTTCCTAAAGTTTAGTGTAGATTGATAGGCTCGAATTGAACTAACAGCTATTTTTGAATTTTTGAAACCAAAAATTAAAAAAATCAAAAGACCAGGGAATATGAAAATTATTAACAAGTTGACTGCCAACTATGAGTCATCTCGTAGATGGTGTTATTGCCTCAGAAACCAATTACAAGATAAGTTTGTTTAGTTGGCTTAATTGGCCAAACTTAGATTGGCTTCCCAGACCAAAATCTTGAAAAGTACCATGGTAGTCAACGTGTTAACAAAAAATTTTAATTTTTCTGTTGTTATAAAAATTTATAATTTAGGGTTTCCCAAGGTTAAAATAACGAATATAAATTTTGTTCCTGCCACGGATACAACGGTTTAACAAAAGATAACAAACCCATAATTCAATCGGTAAAGATCTGGTGGTCTTGGCTTTTCCCAATCGAATTGGATGTTTCCAATTTTCTTTTTATCTCCTTTAGTTATACATAAAATTCTTTGATATTTTGTACTTATTTAATGTGTCCTTTGCTAACAACGAGAATTGTTTATTTTTTTTCTAGTAAACAAAATTAAAGGTACTTTAGAGGAAGATTTTTTGAAAAATTTGTCATTTATGCCCTGTCAGACTATTTCAATGAGGATAGGACCTATCTGATTTTAAATAACACTTAATTGTACATTGAGATACTGAGTTTAATCAAAATCGTTAGAGCCGTTTTCGCGAAAATCAGAAGAATGTGAAAAATCGATTCTATATAGTGGCACTTCCAGTCAATTATTTTTATCAAAAAAGTTATTGTCATGTCCCAGGCATATAACCATGTTAAATATAAAATATTTGTTTCGCACGACTTTTTGTTTTTGAGCTAGGCTGACCATATACACCCTCATGGGCCATTTAATGAGACTAGGTTATTTTGAATCAGGGACCTCAAAATGTTTATTTCCTCAAAAACTCACTTGTGGTCCTCAGACCATCCATTAGCAACTAATGCTCTAATGTAAACAAATTTCATTAATGTTAAACTTACTGAACAGGTTCAGGACTGTAATTGTTCCTTGTTCGAAAATCTGTCTCTGGGGATGGACTCCTTTTTTCCTATAAAAATATAAGATTTAATAAAACTTAAATTATTTTATGTAGGTATTATTAATGGATATTTTAAATTATTTAATTTCCAGGATCTCTTTGCAAAAAATAAATACATGAATATAATATATATTTCTGCCAACTTCAACAGTGCAATATTTGTGATTGAGATAAATAATTATTTCATACTAGTGAGGCTGGAATGTGGGACAGACTATTATACACCAGACATCATGTGCACATGCATGTGCTAAATTATTAATATTATTTCAAAATTTATTTATTTATTTACTAGCTATTGAAGATTAATAATCATCAAATGAAATACCAGCCAGAATGGGCACATTCTAGATGAATCAATGATATTCAGTTCAAAATCAAATTAATTTGATAATATATTACAGAAATTGAGTTGCCGAATTGAGAAAGTTTCTATATCATATTGATTTTAATACATCAACAGTCATTATAGGGGTGTAACACTGATAACACAAAAATAAATGTAGCAAAATTATGTAAATTATTTAAAATACAACCTCCTTTATCGTCCTCAAGCTTCTTTCACTGAACAAAAATATTAATGATATTAATATTAACATTTTAATCATACTTTGACTCAATTATAAGGCTTTATATTCCAAAAGCAGCCCAGTCTCTACCCACTGAAAGTAAATATTTCCCCTGGACCTTATCCTCCTGAGGAGGATGTTGTTAAATACGAAGTGAATAGGCAGAGGCTGGAAGTGCTACCGGAGGGACTTCAGGAGAGGATCAGTGAGATATCTATCAAAGTTATGGAAAAAAAATGCTGCAGGAGGACTCATAGAGAACTGTAATGGATGGTGGGTGGCAATCCAGAAGGGTACTACTTTGAGAAAGTTCTTTACCACCATCCATGAAAGATTGAAGGCTAATTGGACCCTCCCACACTACTGGGTCTCACAGATCCTGAAAGTACACGGAGGGTTCTGGAGAAAGCTGTTTCAGAAAGAACATCGACTCTCTGTGTCCCATATGTGGAGTGCCTGAAACAGCACAGTATGTGGTAGTGGATAACACCACCATGGAAGGACCCCGAGCCAGATTGTTTAGAGAGACTTTGCCCTCCCCTCTCATGTGCAGTGTCACAGCACTGATGGAGAGGAAAAATGTGGGTCCAAACTTCAAAAAAATAAATAAAACGACAAAATTTGTGTTTTTTAATAACACTTCAAACCAAACCCTAACTAATGATACACTAACTTTAAACTTTTAATACACTAACCTTAAACTTTTAACTTAATTGTTAAAAATCATTTCTACATAATGAAATTATTTTATTACGCACTAATTGAAAGAATAATATTCACCTACTATAAACAATTTAAGTAATAACAAAATTAAGTTTAGTTGTAGTTTTTTTTTTGTATTTAAACTGGCTCAGTTTCACTTTAATAAAATGTAATATTACACTATCTATCAATAAGTAGAAAAAGAATGAAAAAAAAATCTGTCTAAAATCCCACCTCTTTGATCATCTGTTGCCCAGAGTAAATATAATCATCTTCATCGTCAGAGTTTGAATAGTATTCCTATAAAAAATAAAAAATGTTATATAAAATAAAAAGACGTAATTTGAATAAAATAACTAGAAGGTCAAAACTGAAATGGAACACCACCAAGAAATGATAGTTGCTTTAAAGCATTCATTGAAGCTTTCTTTAATCCTTCATAAACTATGTACCCTAAAGAAAGTTTAATACAGGCCAAAAAGTTTACAATACAATGCCATTCAAACTAACAGCAGAACATTTAAAGCAGGCATGAAATTTCATTGCATGAAAAATAGCAGTTCCAAGCTAGAAATTAGAGAAATACTAGAAAGTAAAAACAAACAATAGAAAAGAAAATGACCAAATTCAGTACCATGAAAAAGAGAAAAGGCTTAAAAGAAAAAATACATCAACATTGAGGCATAGAAAGAAAAACATTGTAATCAATAAAACACCTTCAGTAAAACAAAATGGAATTATTAAACTGCCCAAGAAAAAGGTTAAACTGCCAATAGAAAAAAAAGGATAGAAAAGGTGGAGAATGAGTGAAAAATTAAAAGAGGAACTAATATCTTATTAATTATTCAACTATGGAAACTAGAAGTTAAGTAATAAACAGAAAATATATATTTATATTTTTTGATATATCACTTAATTTATATATTTAAGAATATCCTGAATCCAAATTATTTATATTAAGAAAAAAAATTGTTTTTTTTTTTCTAATTATTCCTTAATTGTAACAATTATTTGTTTTCTTAAATTTCCAACTTTTTTTATGAAACCTTAGCAGTTATTTCAATGAGGTGAAGAACGCAAAACGTTTCAATTACTAATTTTCTAGAATTGAGACGAAAGCAGTTAAAGTATAATTCTTCATATTGCAGCTTTGCTTCAATAGTGGAACATTTGGTAAAAAAAAGTTTATGTTCTATTGCATTTATTCTAAAGAAAATACTGTACACTAAGTTTATTTTTTTCTTTAAAGATTATCCAACAGACTGTTCCAAAGCTGATACTGTTGTAACAAAGTAACCACACCTTACGGTAAAATCTATGGAATATATCAAAAACAAAATAATAAATAAAAATTATTTTTTGTCAGATGAACCAATATTAAAGAAAAGCAGCAATACGAGAAATTTAATTCCGAAACCATCAAAGTCCATTTCCAAAGTTTTAATTTTTTTTTTTAAGTCTTAACTTCCTTTCCTTAATGTTCTTAGGTTCCGGAACTTAAGAACAATCAAAATTATTTTCAAATTGAATGGTTCACCACAAAAAATAAATAAACAAAAACGAATAATCATAAGAGTTCAAACTTTGTTTGAGAAAGTATTTATGTAACACGCAGTAACATTTAAAAATTTGTTTGGAGAATGGAAAGTGTGTGCCTATATAACATTGATAAGTGCTGTAGATACAGTTTTTTATTTATATAGGCGGTGAGTGAGTAGTGGATGTGAGTGTGTTAGGCTTGCATCGTGCTTTGTGTTAATTTACAATCTAAAAGTAAAGGCTAAGATATTATCTTTTAATGATAATAATCACTATCATTATGAGTTGTATTTAATCTTTTAAAAACCATAGTTTGTTATAAAATTCTCTTCGAAAGCTTCAAAATATAATTGTAGCTAAGTAAATGAAAATTATGATGAAACAAATCCAGATTGAAAAATAAAACTGGTATAAAAATAAGACCTTACTTTATTACCTGAAATGGATTTGTACTACATGGATCTATTTTATATAATAATAATAATATAAGAAATATGTCATAATCAATTTTGTTAAAAAGAATGAATCAATATAATTGCCAATAAAACCAAGAAGAATAATTCCTTTCAGTTTCTAATTATAACCATATTACAAATCAAGTTCAGGATAAAAATTGATAACTGGGATTGATCCACAAATGGTCTCAAGCAGCACAAAATAAAAAAAAATTCTTTATGAGGCTCAATATTTGATTTAACTTTCTAATGTTTTCCAGTGAAGTTTAATGAAGATGGGAATTATACTGCTTTGTATGGAATCTAAACCATGGTTAATGTCAGTCGTGAAAAAAAAAAACTGCTGAAATCTTTTTCTTAGGTCTTGGAATTTGAAACTAAACATAGCTTCTAACAATTCTTTGCAACAAAAAAATAAAAATACACTATATGATTCAAACTACAATATATTACTGATAAAAAAAAAATTTAAAAATTTAACTTTCATTTGGATAATAAATTATTTTAATGGAAAATAATCAAGATAAAGATTTCCCCTTAACTATATACAACAAGAAACCTACTAACAGTGATACAATTAATAACATTATTAAACTGTTACTCTGGGTCATGCAGGATTCTTCCATGTTTCCATTTTGGGGGAATGAGTTTCAAAACATAAAATAACTACTTTTCACCACTAAGAAACAAATCTTGTTTGTCTATGATAAAAATATATAGGATATGACATAAAATTGTTCCAAAAATTATAATTTTCTTAACCTTCACAAAGGGACCCCCCACATACCTTCCCTCTGGAACGGCAGATTGACAAGAATTATTTTTAGGGTGAAGTAGTCAATAACTGTCGATCTTTAAAAAAAAAAAAAAAAGAAGTATCAATAGGGGGACTCCTCAAATGAAAAATAATGGAGAATAGAACAAATTGACCTTCCACTATACATTTTGTAATACAAAGAGATAAAGGAATTTATAATTAGTGTTTCGATAACTGCAAAGAAAATAATGAGCCCTTACTAACCAGCCATGGTAATGGATTACCTAGTTCAGAATAATTAATTTCCAAATGAAATGAAAAACATAATTTATTATTCTGCTGTTTGGGGAAGAAAAATAATTCAAAATTATCATTTATTAATAATCCCATCAAGAGCAAGAAGCTGCTGCCATCTATGGGCAAGCCAGCTAACCAGTAGGGATCCTGTAACTCAGGAGAGCAAAGCTCAGAAAGCCTAGATAACAAAGAGTTCAGCTCAGAAGTGGATAATTTTCTTTGAGTTAAAAAGGAAATAAAGCATAAGTGAGTAAATTCGCACCAACACCAAGCAGAGGGAATGAAAAGAGGATGAACAGCAAGGTAAAAACCAACTGACATCTCCAATACATGTTCAAAGAGAACTTCAATAATCATATACATAATTTCTACCCTCCAGTTCTTCTAAATTAGTACTGTACTCTTCATCAATATAAATTTCACATAGTCAATGGTCAAAATTTAACTAACCACTAAACAAGATTCGGCCTATCTCCATATTTATTTAATTAGCAATACAAATAAAAGCAAACAAAGACAATTTTGAAGATAAAAAGTTCAATTTAATTCTAAAATTTAATTTATCAAATTTAATTATTCCTTCATTTCTAGGTGCTGTGATTTCAATTTGAACCATTGAATTTGACTGTAACAAATATTGGTCGAAATATAGAGAACATTTAAATGATTAAAAATATGTATTCCCTACATATATTCCGAAGGTGGGTTGGGTTTCTACATTTGTCATAAGCAATTTGATACCCACAGTTTACATCAGCCAATAGAGATATGCTATTAACAATGCAATGTCTAACAAAAATGTTAATGACATTTGTTTTAGTTTACGATGAAATTTATAGCATTTCAATATTGGGCGGGGTAAAAAAATTGGCTTGGAAATGTTATTAACAATGTTACAGGTATCCTTCGGAGCACAGATCAAGGTGATATTCCACATCATTTATTTATTGTACTCTTTCCTTAATTAAATTTTTTATAATAACAAGATATAAAAAATAATCATAATACATAATAAATCTGAGGCAAAAAAAAAAACAGCTGAGCCTTTTGATATATTTTAAAACATGTTAAAATTATTCTCTGAATAAAGAATAACAAAATAAAATATCGTAAATAAAAAAATGCTAACACAAACTTATATTTAATCAATTTAAAAAATAGTTTAAGTTGAAAAAAAGAAAGAGACATATTCTAATGATTTCAACATATGCATTTCTCAACTATTGTGAAATAATAGTTCAATTTTCAGATTTAAACTTCGTAAAAAATAATAAAAAAAAAATTTAATATTTGTTTTTCTCTCTTATGCAAGTATACTTGCTAACTGCTCAAGCAGAAAAAATTTAGTAGTGCTAAAATATGAACCATTCTAATGAATAAATAAAAAATTGTTAGAATAAATTATAATATTAAATAAAGTGATTAAGATTAATAAGTGAGATATAATAAAAATAATGTGAAAGCATATATTTCATGCATAATATGGCATCCATAACCTTGCTTGTACATTGAAGCATTTATATTTACAAAATTTAATACCTATGTTTACTTGGTAATTAAACTTTTAATTTTTTAGTCAAGCCAAAAACTGCTTAAAGAAAAAAAAAATAATTTCAAAAATACAGGATTTGATTTTCCAGTTTTAATATTATAACTCTAGTTCTGGAGGTAGGACCAGTGGTCATCCTTTGACGGCACCCTTGTAGTAAGCACCTCAGATTGAGAGTGCCAGATTCTCGGCTCCACCAAGAAATAAATATTAATTACTCTAGGTAAGAATCAAAACCACACCTAAAAAACATTGTGTTCTGGTATTTTTGACATAGCAGGTGCTTTTGACAATGTTTGTCATGAACAAGTAGTTTATATTTAGTTATTAAGGATGTATAAACAAAAAAAAAATGGGGAAAAATATTATATATTTTTTATTACTATATGTGAGTGTTTATTTCATATCTAATAAGATTGATATCTAAGCTGTGTATTATGGCCACCCAATATATATGGGCATTATTGCTGGGTAAATAAAGCATTTATCTCTAAGAAGAATGTTAATAAATTATTCATTTGTGAAGTTTTTTGTTTAATGATTCTAAACAATTTTTGGCCAGATAACAATAAAATGCTACTTCAAAGTAATATAATTAAGCAATATATACTGTTTTAAAAATTTTAACTCTTTAGAACATGTATTATTGACAAAATAAAAAACAATACCTGCAAAACATCAGGATGAGTAAGTGGTTTCCCGACTCTCTGAGCCATTTCCATTTCAGATGTCTCGACTGGAGTATTGTCCAGCTTTTTCAGTTGAGGAAGAGCTCTTATGACAGCTAGCCTATATCTGAAAAATTAAACAAGCCATTAAAAATAATTAGCTTATATATACAAATTATTTGAATCCTTAGGGATATTTTATTTTTTTTTTTTTAAATTAGTATAAGAGACGGAAATATTACTTTATAGTACATATAAACGAGAAAGACTGAGGAAGATATATGGTTATTACATCACCCCACTTGGGAGAAAAATATGTTATATTCTGATTTAACATATATGCTTATTTCATCACCCCACTTGGGAGAAAAATATGTTATATTCTGATTTAACAAACGATCGTTACTATTAGAGAAAACGGACCGAAGCTAAATATTCACACGTTGCAATAACTTGGTGATAGGAAGAGAAGGAGAGATTAATATATAATCGGATAATAAAGCAATTGATTTTAGCAGATACTTATGTTACCATTGAAAGTTAAAACAATTGTTATTTTTTTTTAAGGTGAAACTGTATTCATTTCTTTCTTACAGTATAATCACACAATAAATTTGAATCCTACAATAAATTTTCCAATGATTGGAGAAGTTTGTCGGGAAGTTCGTTTGTCACCCCCCGACAAACTTCTCCAATCATTAATCTACGGTCAAATATCTATACCTCATAATAAATTTTCCAAAATTTTCTAATAATTTTACTATGGTTTTCTTTGTACATCTGATTAAGAAAATGATATTTTAGGTAATGAAAAATTACAGACATATACTTGTATATATTATATTTTTGCAAGCTGTGTAAAAGGAGTTAAATCTAAAAATACAATTTTAAGATAAGAAAAATTGAAAAATGTGGGTTTTGGAGTCAGTTTTTTTAAGTTAAAGAAGTGCGTTACACGATAAGGGGTACAGGTTGTTAATGACAGTGTAAGGAACTTAATAAACTTAAAAAACTGACTAAACAGCTTTATTTGTTTTTTAATCCTATTGTCTCAAGTATTTGTTTGTGAACACAACTCCATTTACACTGTAGAGACTAACTAAAATAACGATAAGAGGGGAAAATAATGAAATTTTCTGAAAGTTATAAAAACAGCAATTTTCTATTCATAACTACTTAGCTTCTCATTTCTAACCAATTTTAATCATATTTATAATCATTTAAGTAATAATAATAATTTTTTTTAGTAAGAAAATATGTATATGAATAACTTGGTTATTAGGACAGCATATTGAGGTTTGCAAATAAGCTTATTTAAATAATTAAAAAACAAAAGATTTACAATATTAAATCAATCTATTATAACATAATTTAGAAAGATTGAACAGGGAAATAAGTTTATAAATTGGATTGAAACAATAAAATAAAAAACCTGATGGAAGTACCAATACATTACAAACCTATAAAAAAAGAGAATGAGCTATACGTGCAATCATCCCAAAATATATGTAAATATATTAAAAAAAAAATGTGTACTCACTGTTCACCTATGTTCAAACAGCAAGGGTTGTCTTCCAACCACAGGCATTTCAGTTCTTGGAGACCTTGCAGGTAGCATACTTGGTTTAAGTCTTGAATGTTGTTTTTTCGGATGAACAGATCCTGAAGTTTGGTACAAAACTGGAACACCTCCAACGAATCAATATTGTTCACGCTGAAATTAAAAAGCAATTATTAATTATCTCACTAATTAATTAATTTTAAAAATATGACAAATATCTGAGGATGCGAGCTGCTAAACTTTCTCGAACCATTTAGTAACATTGTTCAAAAAAGAGCAAAACTGATAATTTTTGTATTATACTGGCACTTTTTTCTTCACATAAATGTAATCGCAATGTGGCTTAAAGAAAAAACGTTTTTAATGATGTGATACAGGCAAAAATGTGGTAATTAAGTATGGACGTATATAGTTTTGCAAAAGTTCTCAGGTTTGAAAAATTTATATTATAAATGGTACAAATTACCATACATATCACTACTGGTAAAACCATTTCATAGGTATTCCTTCAGTCCTCATTCCATAATAAACAGTAATTCTTAATTTTGGAAATATTTTGTATATCCTTTGTAAATTATGTAGCTATATATTTGAACAATAATATTGCTTGGACAGGTTATGGAGGGGTGAAACGAAAATGATAGTTTTGCAACAATAATTAATTTTTAAGAGTAGAAAAATAAAGAAAGGGACCAGTTTAAACTTATTTATACTGTGCATTATGACAGTAAACAGGTATGACAGTAAAGCTCAATTTCCACAATGACAATAATACTGATAACTGTTACAGATACTGAAATCGTGTAAACTAAAATTTGCTGCCATACTATTATTTGCTTAAGTGCAATCGTACGACAGAAATCTGTCACTTGTAAATGGGCCTTCATAATCACATTGCCATCTATTTAAACTATTAAAACAAAACATTAATGTAGAAAGTTTTGCAGTTCACAAACTCATCTATATTAAAATGTATACAAATTATTTTGTATGTTACATATTAAGTAGAAATATTTTGAGAAATAAGATACAGTTCAATAGACTAACCGATGGAATTCGGAAAAACATTTTTTATATTAAATAACAGATATTATAATCATCAAATGAAAATTTCCTGATTTGACACATTAAGTAGATATTTCAAAACTCAAAAAAGAATACACAAATGGACCATATATATAATTTTTAAATCGAATATTCCCATTACCGCCCATCCCGCCAATTTAATTACTTATGAGAATGTTTTTAGTTCGCCTAATAGCTGTAGACTTCTCTCTTTCTCAAATTCAGTCAATCCGTGTACTTATCAGAGTTCGTTCCAGGTTCATCTAGTTCTGTTATTACTTTAAATATATATTTACATGGTTAGTTTTTGTTTTCAAGTATAGTTTTTTCAGTTCTGTTAGATTATACATTTGAAAATTTATATGCTCGACAGAAAATACGATTAATATAACTTTCAACAATGGTGACGGTCACTACATTTCGGATATCGTATAAATGTGTCTTCTTAAAAATATAAGTATGAAGTTAGTTTTTTAATATTTCTTAATAAACACTTATTTTTGATTAACAGCATAAATTCTAATCCATATTATTATAATCTATTAAATTTATGAACTTTAATTAAAAACCTTTAAAATAAAACAAGAATTGGTAGATCAAATTAATTTTTACTTATGTTTAAATCATTAAAAATAAATACAATTCAATATTTGATATGATCACATTATTGGTTCCCATAAAACTTGACTTAAATATTGAGAAATATTTAATTATTTCATAATAACACATATTTAATGCACTACCAGATATACATATGCCTTCCTATATCTATGTATTCAATTACTTATTACTACATTATCATTACAGGGGAGTACGAAAAAAACAAAAGAAAAAAAAAACCCATCTTTAAACAAAATATTGAAAAATCAGAACTTTAAATAATTAAAACTATAATCGGGCAATATATTTTATAGAGAAACTTAAAACTTTAAAAAGTTCAACTTATTCTATTAGAAGATAACTGTATAACGTAAACCTATAATTGATGCTTTGATAATTTGAATATATTTATTAAAATAGAAGTAGGAATAAAAGAACTAATTATAAAGTACCAGCAATAACCTAATATAAAAAATATTATAACGAATCGTATTAACCTGACTTTTTTGTTTTTTCTTTCCCAGTTTTACGTTTAGGGATGGCGGCAATTCTGGACCAATGAGAGTCCAGTATTAAAAATAAATGTACTCTTTTAACAACATATCTCTCTGTGTGTAATATTTGATCTAATTCTAGTGCGTTTCGGGTTGTATCGTGGTTCATTTTATGTTAAATATGTAAAAAGTGTTTCAAATGTTGTTTTGTTGATTTATATATAAAAGTTTATTCAGTTATCGTAATACTTTATTTCGTTTTAGAATCTGCCTCTTTTAAAGAACAAGGCGTATAGTGAAATCTAGAAAGAATGCCATGGAGGAATCACCAGTGAGTTACTAATTTGAAATAATGCATGAATGCATGTCAATTTTTTTTTTTTAATTTGTATATTTTATTTTGTAATTTATCAACAGCTTTTCAAATATTTCCTTCTTTTACACAATTTATTCCCTGAAAGACAATACCTCGTATGTAAAAATACTTTAATTCCGAATATTAATTACTGAACTAAGTTAAGATTGTTCATGTTAAAAGAACATGGAGAAGATTTTTTGAAGATTAATATATTACCATTATTTTTTAGATTGATTTTTAACTCAATCGATGTCATTTTCTATTATTGTTTCTTCATCGTGTTTATAATAACGTATTCTTAAATAAGTTATTTTATAAGTAGTAAATTATTTTTTTTCTTAAATAGAATTTAAAATTTAGTAATAGTTTTGATATTTTATAAAGTTAATTCAGAGTAGAGTTTGAATTAGATGTTTATATCTTAGGTACTATAGAACAAAACCAGCCCCAGCGCCAAGATCTAATAAGGACAAATCAAATTCAATAATGTTATTTCTAATATTTTTTTTCCGTTATCTTATGAAGAAACTTCCTAATTTTAGTTCCACAAATTCTGTAAAACATATTCCAAATTCGGGAGGACATATTAAAAATAATGTCTGAAATGGAATAATTTTTAATGAATTTAATGTAGAATTAGTTATATTGAGGGGAAAATCTGTTCAAACTCACAGTTAAATTAATTAACTACAGTATATTACAAATTATTAATGTTTTTAACGTATCCATTGACATTTTTTAAATATGTTACATAACAGATGATTGATTCTTTTATTTATAAAAACATTTTTTATCAATAAATATCGTTGAATATTTATAAGGTTTTCTATTCTCATGTTACTTACGTGAATCCAAAAGAACATCATGCAGCACAAAATAGAACTCAAATTACTTAAATAATTTTTGGTCCAAATCTGAATTTATTAAAGCCATAGAATAGAACTTATCTGCCGACTTAAATGGAATGTTGAATGTTTCCGACAGAATTCAAAAAGGTAATTAGAACTTTCAAAATTCATTGAGCAAGTAAAACAAGCTAACTACGAAAAAAAATCAGAAGTTATACATAGTGTTTTCAAACTTAATGGCTACCATAAAAAGAAAAACAAGTAATTAAAATCTGATAAAAAAATCACTTTTAAGTTTGTTTTTTTTTACATACAAAATAAATAAAATACGACCATCATTTCAATGTCAAACTCTTAATTGGAGCAGAAAAGTTTAGTTGGAGCTTCAGTTTTAGTATGTGAAAAATAAATGGTTAAAAACTATTTTAAACCTTAAAATTAAAATAAAAAATAAATCATAGGTACTTCTCGACTAATTAATTTTTAAGCCAATTTTCCATAACTCCATACATTAATGTTGTAATTTAAAAAGAATATACAAAGAAATGTAATGAAAACAAATAGTACACATTAAAAAAAAAAAAAATTCTCAATAATTGCTACCTTGAGGTGGTAGGAAGGTTTAAAATAGATTTAATGTGGGGAAATCAAAATCAGAAATTTTATTACTCAAAGTTTAAATATGAGGATAATTTTACTTACAAGGCAATAGCTGATTACAGTAGTGATATTTTTATTTGAGAAATTGGACATTATTCCATCATGATAATTATTTTTAAATTCAAATAACTCTAAATTAAAAACAAATATTTATATATCAATTCAAACCTTGCCAGATTAATAAGAGTAAAGGTCTGGGTAGAGAATGATTGTATACTCCCGGTTTCATCTGCATTCAATCGGCTAAGTAACTAACAATGATTTGGCGTTGGTAATAAGAATGATGTTTATATTCCATATAAGAAACACTAAACAATATTTTAAAATTATACCTTTATTAATATT
>NW_027115809.1:778214-789052 GCF_000696795.3 Halyomorpha halys | reverse complement strand
TTTACTATATTTTTTATATATACTTTTTTGTATGTACATATTTTTAATGGGAGTGGGTAGCTCATTGGAAAGGCAATGGACTACTAACTCCAAAGACCCGGTTTCGAATCCTGCTGTACCAGATAATTATTATGTCTCACTGCCGTGGAGTCAGCCCTGTGGTTTCGGGAGTCCTCGGGGGTCCACCCAGCCTCATAAAGTGGGTATAATAGGGTGAAAATCTGGCAGTCGAGTGTGATTTTGACCAAATCACCTCCTGGCACAACCCTTGGTCTAGTAACAGTACTTATACAGTACTGCACTCCAGACCCTTCATGGGTTCTAGCGTTACAGATTTAATTTTAATATTTTTATATAAATTTTTTTTAACAGTCTTTTTAATAGCGTAAAAACCTCCCAGGATATCCTTAGCAACATCTGAAGTTAAAATATTGTTTCTCCAAAGAAACAATGCTAGAACTCAGAGACATTGAAGCCCACCTTGTTGAACTATTAAGGAACTGACAGTGGAGAACTAAGGCGAGGTGGATTGTGTCATATCCTGGGTCAGGTGGTGATGTAAGGAAAGGTGCTCTCAACCTCAGCTCTACAACTTTAAGGTTGGATTTCAGAATGTCAGAATCTCATTTTGGGCATATCTGTTCATAAGTTGATAAAAGCACTTTAAACGAATGTCATTTTCGACATTATATACTGCTATAAAATCCAAAAACATATTCCCAAATCAATAAAACCCAAGGCGAGCTATAAATCGAGTTCTTAACTTTGGAATTTTTTCCAACAAATTCGATATATTTTTAAAATATTGGGAAATACTCTCTCAAGCTTGACCTCTTTCGTTTGCTTTTTTATTGCATTTTAACAAAATATTGAACTTAAAATTTACATTAAGCTATTTTGTCTTTCATTTGCAAAGAAATATATAAGGGGTTCCCACTCACGCCTACTTTGGCACTTTGGCTAAAAGGCATAATACAGTAATTGTTTGCTGTATCTTTGTAAATAATGATCCAATTTTTTTTTAAAGCTCTGTGAACCTTTTCAATGAACATCTATAGTGTCAAAGAAGACTTTGCATTATTTGTAATAAATAAAAAGTGAGTGAATTTGTATGAGAGTCTGCGCAGAATACTTGAAACAGAAAACGCGGATCTAATAAAATTTGTGTTTTGTCTTATACGGAGTTTAACTACATTTCAAATGCATATACAGGTATATATAATTTACCGTAACATGTATAATTCTTGATTTATGCGCAAATAAAGTTTTCTTTTCTTCATAACTTTCTTCCTGAGTTTTCTTGGGGATTTTTGGTACATAGAAAAAGATAAAGGGTTATACTACTTCAGAAGAGGTACGATCAAAATCGTTAGAGCAATTTTTGCTAAGCAGTCTTGATATATAGACATCGGAGCTCGTATTTTTCGGGCACATTATTCGGGGGTTGATATATAATAATAACAAAACTGTTTTACAAATTTACAATAAAAGGTTACTATTTCATATGATTACGGATACATATCCCAACAATATATCAATATTAATTAACATATAATGAAAATTGTATTTAACTTATCAATCTTCCAAAATATCAAGTGATTATATATATTGCGATACATAATAATAACAAACATTTAATAAAAATTTACAACAAAATTGCTATTTCTTGCGTAAAATAACTTTTTCAAATGAGACCTGATTACGATATTTTACTTACTTAGTAGATGAAGGAAAGTAAAAAAAAAATACCTTTAATAAATATTTAAATTAAAAATCAATCATTTATTTACTGTGCAGTTACAATAACAAACTCCTAAGTACACAGTACAAACTAAAACAATCCCTGAGAGAACAAGGGACGAGTATACACTGCTTTAAACGACTTAATACACAGATAAGACAGACTCATGTCACAGCGACTACACAAATATTTAAATGTACTCAAGTGCACTATTTGACTCTAACAAATAGCGATAAGGACGAATGGCTTAGCAACAAGATGCTAAAATTAATCAAACGTTTTATAAATTAGATCAACCTCTAGAAATAAGATCTAGGAGTTCCTTCTTGTATCGATATCTTTTTAGTTTAGCTTAGCTTGAACTGTACCAGATATCCGGATAACTGTAACTGTTACAATTGCTAAATCTTATGACCTCCTGATAACCGATAACTATTACATAACTGTAACTGTTACAACTGATAATTCCTATTAACTCCTGATGACTATTTCAGGTCTTCTGATAACTGTAACTGTTACTACTGATAACTACTATTAACACCTGATAACTGTTATAGTTCTTCTATCAGTCCAGGTGCGATATTTAATTTTTTTTAAATTCAATCCTGAATGAACTTTCTCAACGTAATAATTATGAGAAAAATAGCAAAGACAATTTTAATAAGTTTTGGAAAATAAAAATTGTTTTGTAGCCCAACTGATAAAAATAAAATCATAAACGTGTCAACAAGTGTTTCATCATGATTCGCTAACAAAACAAAGAAGGAAATGAGTTTTCGAAAATTGAAATTATCAAGAAATATTCTCAAAAAAAAAAGAAAGGAAGAAAAAAAAAACCCGCAAAATTTGAGCATTACTTGTAATTTAGCTTGAACTGTTCAAGGTATCCGGATAACTATAATTGTTATAACTGCTAATTCTTATTAACTTCTGATAAAAGATTACATTACAGATCTCCTATCAGTCCAGGTGATAATTAGAGAAAAATAGAAGAGATCAATTTAAAACCGATAAAAACAAAATCATAGACGTGTAGACAAATGCTTCATGATTCGTAAACAAAAAACAGCAGAACCCTGTTTCATAATAAAGTACAAACTAATACTATTAGTCTTGTAAATTTATCTTAATTCAATTACACAGACTTGTACTTGTACTTTAGTATTTTTTTAATTCCGTTAATATCATTAATAGTCATCCCTATCATGGAAAAATAAGTATTAGTGTTATTAACAAACTAGTTTCTACACTTGTACTATGAACTAATACTATTAGCTTTCATTATGAAACAGGGCCCTGGTAATAGCGCTTAAAAAGAAGAAAATGGGTTTTAGAAAATTGATATTGATCAACAACTTTTCGCGAAAAATACTTTTGGTACAGTACCTTTGGTATTGTCAACAATTTATATTAACAAAAAAAAAATTTATGTTTCACGAAAATATATGAACAAGTGTTCTCAAAACTCGGCTTAAACGAAGTCCAAAGTGATTTTTGAAAGTTTTTTTGGTTCCTAAATACTTGCTCTACAATCATATTGAATATAATTATTAAGATATTTTTTTCTTATCCCCCTAAAAATAGAAAAATATAATGAGTTGAAGATAATTAACTCATGCTTTCTTCCGTGCTGTTTCTTTTTTCTAGAGCTTAGCTCCAACTAAGAACTAAATTATGTATCTCTGTCTGAACGAACTACCCTATTTACATTTTTGATCCCTCCCCACTACATTCTGCCAGCTCACTGTCGCTTGTGCAAAGGGGTTAATCTGAACTGTGAGGGAATCAAAGAATTTGATAAGCCTCCATCTGATGATTTCTGGGATTGATATCCGGAGACTTCTCCTTCCACGCCGCCGTTCGCACAATCTTCCTGAGCATCGGATCTTGAAATCCCTGAGGAAATCGCTTCGTGCCGTCGGAGAAATATGTGGACATCGGTGCACCGCAGAAAAGTCCGGCCCAAGGATTCTCTCATTCATCAGCTCACTCAGTTCCAAGCGAAGTGAGTGAGCTGATGATTATTTAAATAAATTACTCGATAAAAATTATTGAACAGATTTCTAATAAAAATTGCGCGATTGAAGATACTGTCATTAAAACATTTATTGTCTTAATGGTAGAGTTATGACAGTACTGTCTTATTAAGTGTAGCATGATATGTGACAGTACATTTGACAGTAGTTCAGATTTTGATTTGTTAAAGTCCTTTTACATGGTGACACTTTACAGTCACGACTGCCACTATCGTAAAAAATGCCATGTTAAACTATATGATAATTAATGTCATGATAAAATTGACTATTGTAACAGAACCATTAGCACATTAGCACTGTAAGGTTTAGCGAGATAAAAGTCATTATCTGTCGAGATAGAAAATAAAAGTGAAATAACCACTTAAAGCCCGTTAATTAGTGATTAATTTTTATATTAACACTTACTATAATAAAAAAAATTACGTTAGTGCCCTACCAACTGGCAAGTAACCTGTAAATGTAGTCCTCAGGTACAAACATTTTGAGGACCCCTAAATGTTCTATAAAAATCTCGTTAAATTATGGTGTAGTTTTTACCCTAAATGTCTATAACCTCTTAAGATCATTAATTTTAACTGTTCTATTAACATGATAGGATTCTATCAAAAACCACTTTTTTCAGCTAAAGTGGGGAAAAAACGCCAAGCGGCGGTCGGCGCACTATGTTCGTCCGGTCAGAAATAGAACGATACATCGACTTGTTTGTTGATTCGATAAACGATTTGATCAAAACAGCTGTTTGTGTCAATACACTAAACGTTTTGTGTATCTTCTTTTTCGTTTTTTATCTTGTAAATCTGCCCTTTTTAACATCCAATAAGAGTTGTAACTGGTTTTTGACCCTGCCTTGTTTCGGGAAACTACAATAATAAAAAATGTATTACTTTGTTTTTAAATACGTTTAATATATACGTTGGTTGAAGGAAAAGTGTCCATGTAGAGCGGTATATATATATATATATGTAGTATATATAAATATGTAGTATATATATATATATATATAAACATCGTAGTGTTGGTACCAATATCTTGGTTTACAATTTGAAAGTTTACAGCCATTGCAAGGACTGTCATAGCCATTATCATGATGTAAATTGTAAGACAGCTGCCGTCATGACAGCATTTACTGTCGCACAAGTTGTGGCGTGATAGTTGACAGTAGATACGACGGCATGAAGCTACAGCCACGCTGTCACATCTATACACCTTGATAGCAGAATATCTTATAAACTAATGCAGGTGGTTTACGACCATATAGCTATTATTAGAATTATTACATTATCGTACTCATTAAACGCATAATTTAATGTTCTTAAATTAGTTTTGTTATGGATTTTTCGCTGGGATCCTCCGGTTGTGATTTATAGGCGAAAAATCTGATGATGTATATTTTTCAGACCGTTTTCCAATTTCAGGCGATTTTTAAATAATTCTCGATTTAACTATCTTAGTCCCCTCTTCCCGTTTCAAGCAAATATGTCAAAAGTGATATGGGACCGTCGCTTCCTGGTGGTCTTAGTGGGGCGGGATTGCTTATATATTTTATACTGCTTTTAATATTTGAAAATACAAAATATACTATAACTCTCTTTGCGAGTGCTGTCAACATAGAACTGAGCTTGGAATGGAGGTTATTGCACAATACCTATGTCTCATAGTTTTATACAATTTTTTTTTTTTACTACATACTGTTGGACTGAATTAATAAGTTACAGTACTCATTCATAGCAGAGTTTAATGCTATTTCATCTCTTTTTTTATTTTATTTAATTTATTAAAAGTATTACAATCTGCCACAAACTTGGGCAATGAGTAAAGTGGTAACTGTACACTTTTATACAAAAAATAAATAAATAAATAAAATCTATATAAGAAACAGACAAATAAATAATATAAACATAATCAAACTAAGTAAAATAAATTATATACAATATTTTCAATAAAAAAATGTTTAATTTCTTATACCTTAAGATTCGCTAAGACGCGTCGTTTAGGAGTTATAAGGGGAAAAAAATGATTACGCTACAGTACTCATACGACGCATAATTTAATGCTCTTTAATTTGTTTCATAACAACTTTTTCATCAGGTTCCGCCATTTAGGATTTACTTATTGACTCAGCTATAGGACTAACGGCACTGTGTTTCCGAGTTAAGTGTGATAGAAACTAATTTTTAAAATTATTTGTAGAAATATGTTCAGTCGGCTGAATAAAAATAAAATGATTTCACAAAAAATCATAACTTACCTAATCTATTGTATAATTGTCGCATTTATAATTGCAGACTTAATTAGCCTCAATAACAGCCGAAGATAAGGAAGTTTAAAGTCATAAAGTTGAAACAAGTTCTAAAAGTTGGCTTTGCCGAGCCAATTAAAAAGTTTGTCTCAATTAAGCGAAAACGTTATGCAGGAGCCACGATATCGACACGCTGACATGTTCCAATTAACCCTGACATTGTACGCTGTCTCTATAACATCGCATCATCCAATCCTTCGGTTAAATATTTTACGTTCTATCTCATGATATTAAAAACTTTTTTCAAAATAATCATTGATTTTAAATAAATATTACGTAACTCTTATCTTATATTATGGTTTGATAGTGGCTTAAATAGAATCCTGATAAAACCCACTATAAAATAGAGATAAATACTAACAGATGATAGTTAAAATAATAATCTATTAAAAAACTCTAGCAATGGTTTGTTATTTAAATTAATTTACTATTGACTATGTCAGTGAATAGCAAATAATAAAATATCTGGCCTGTCCACTCATATTTTTTTTTCCGATCCCTCTAAAACAGAAAGAAAAAAGTGAATTAATAAGTGCATTACTGAGAGTAAGAAAGTAATTCGTGTTGGGTCTTACCTTTTACTACCTTTGGTATTTTAAGGTTACCTGTTATGTTTATATGTTATTATGAGATATCCATTCTAAGGAAAAGATGCTATTTTAAATCTGAAGATGAGGGGCCTCCTCGCGTTGTATCGCATAGAAGATAAAATAAAAAACACTAATTAATAAAGACAATAGTGAAATAATAAGAACAGTCCACTCATACGATTATCCTAACCTCTCTGGATGCATAATCAAATACAAATATCGCTTGCTATATCTTTCTTCATTAGTCTGAATAAATCTGATCAGGGTCAAAATTATTTACTAATTGAATTTTAAAGACAATATAATAGTCTTTAAAATGAACGTCAGATATAATCCGTTGCATTGTTTAGGGAAGAAAATGTATTCCAAATTTTACTTTATAAAAACAGTTCTAAAGAGCTAGGAGATACTGCCATCTATGTGTAAGCCAGCTAACTAACAGGTGTGCTGGAACTCCGGAGGACTAAGTCCAAAGATATTTTTTTTTTATGTTAAAAGAAAATTTTGCATTAACATGTAAACTCGCTCTATAAAATTGTTTTGTATCCAATCATCAGTTTTTATCATTCAATCAATAACTGTTAGCGAGGTAAGATTCACTGTCTGCGTGGAAACAACCGCCTATCATATTTTCTCACTACTACAATATCACTTGCACGATAGATATTTGTCAGATGGAAATGGGCCGTTGTTTCATTCATAAAAAACAGTAAATGTGTAATATCATTATATTTCTTTAAACTGGATTTAGTGAATGACACAAATTCTTCCTTATTAAAATAAAATAGTTTATTTCATATCATCAGTAACGTTTCGGGAGATTTCCCCCATCTTCAGGATGCTAAAAAACAAATTCAACAAAACCATAAACATGCGCTTACAACAACACTAATATATCATATACACTCAAAGAACTATTTATAAACTATTTACTTGATAACAAAAACCTATATATGACATATAATTTTCTCCTTATTGTCTTTCTTGCTAATATATTATAATATTAATGTCATTTAATGAGTAAAATTTGTTTTTGGTCATACATTTTAGGAGAATAATTACCTTTCTGAAGGTTATCTTCCATTATGATAACAACCATATAGACTATAAAATAATTTTTTCCTACCTCCATTATCACAAAGATGAACAATAAAAGCTAAAATTAACAATTTTTCAAAAAACCATTTCTATTCTATTTATTATTAAATTTGAGTGTATATGATATATTAGTGTTGTAAGCGTATGTTTATGGTTTTGTTGAATTAGTTTTTTAGCACCCTGAAGATGGGGGAAATCTCCCGAAACGTTGCTGATGATATGAAATAAACTATTGTATTTTAATAAGGAAGAATTTGTGTCATTCACTAAATCCAGTTTAATTCCATAAGACTCTTCCAGTAAAAAGATTATTAAATTTACATTATATTTCGTTACGCGATTTCCTTGATGCCGTTCGTCTAATGTCCTTTCAAAACTGGCAAAATAAGAACATAGCTTTACAATGCTGTAAGGGTTAAAGCAATAAACGAAAAAAAAAAAATTAACTAGATTTAGTAGTTAATGGGTATCAATTAAAGCAATAGATGCAATTTTCTATCGTTTTCCAATAAATATATTGGACAATAAACTAAAATACTGCAGTGAGTGATTTATATATCAATACAGAGAAGATAGAACCGAGAGTCAATTTACAACTTTACTGCTATGAGTGGCGACTGGGTGGAGAGTCAAATGCCGCATTCTGCAGCCATATATCTCCGAATCCCCTTGGCCTAGTATAGATATCATCATATTAAACATTTACCCTTCTTTTAGGTCGTGCATAATGTAATAAAAAATAATATCGCGAATAATATAACGATATATTTAAAATACTGAGCATAGATATGTTAAGTAGCAAGCCTAAAACACAATATAAAGCGAAAATCAATATTAAAACCATTTTAGTTCCATTTATTCATACTCGAAGATAACTGATATCCAATATTTAAAAAGACAATAATGTCAACACTCATAATAAAAACAGAAGTTTTTCAAAATAAATTATACATATAAAAATAAAAGACATTGTAAGAGGATCCATACAACCCATAACACACACGTAATTAAAAACAAACCAATTTACCGATATATTCATGGAACATCTTGCTGCTTTGCTTTAGGAAAGGAACTTAAACTAACTTTAAAAACTTTTTTTTTTTTTTATATTTTTAGTTGTTGCTACTTACAACTGTACATTATAATACAGTTAGTAAATTTGATCTCACTTAAATTGGAGTGTTACAGGCGTGTAGAGAAACTACTCATTGGTAGCTATGACGTTTTACATTAGCAGGTCTTGTGGCCATCTTCTTTCCAGGCGCCTCGGAGGATTGTCAGAAAAGGAAGAGGAAGCAAGATAAGAAACTAGTGGGTTTGGGTGGTTAGGGAGTTTGAAATGGAAGAAATGATATCTGGTTCGGGCTAATTAAGGTCTTTATGCATGATTTTATTCGTGACAAAGTAAGGAGCATTGAGGATTTTGGATTGCAACGATTGGATACGAGAGGAATTCGAAGGTTTAGTGGAGCCACAAAGCTCAACTCCGTATGTCCAGATTGGCCTTATTAGTCATGTAGATCAGTCTTTTGTAATGAATTGGAAGTTTAGACCGTTTGTCCAGTAAGTGCTGTAATAGTCGAAATCGATGTGTGGTTTCCTGTCTTTTCAGTCTTGTGTGAGGATTCGAGGTTAGTCGTTTGTCCAGATGTAGTCCAAGTAATCTGTTCGACAGGAGTAAGATGAACATTATTAAAGGAGACTGTAGGGCAGTCGGTAGGTAACTTTAAAAACTTAAATAAAAATTTAAATTTTAAACATTTAAACAAAAAATTGTTTTTATTTTGAAATAGACGTATTCCAAAGATAGTGCTGTACATTAGAGTTACTTTCTCCACTGCAGTGTAAATATTAATCCAATTTTAAGGAACTATCTTAGGAATGTATCCATAAAATAAATAAAAAATAAAAATGAACAAAAATTAAGTTCTGACACAATATGAGCAAATCACCGATTTGCTATAGCTTGTAATGCGGTACGGAATATCTAAAGCGCCTGACAAAGAAAAACTTTCTTTTAAATTTCCTGCTGGTACCTGTATTATGCTCCATTATAAAACTATCAGAGACTAGTTACACCGAGCATACTTCTATGAATATTTAATATTTTTTTTTTTTAAACAATAACAATAAAGTATAATAGAATCACGTTGTTTTTTTCTCATGTTTTCTCATTCTTTCTCCTATTTAAGAACATGCATAAAACTTTATTTTAAAATTTTGAATAAACAAAAAACATAATATGTGTAGGAAAAGTATATAACGATCAGAAAAAATGACAACCTTATTATTTATAAAATTGTATACACATAAAATTCCGTTTAAATATAAGAAACAAATATAAAAATTATTTTACAACTAAAAAAATTAATGATGAAAGAAACGGGTTGAATATGTTTTTCCCGGTAATGCGAGAAAAAATTATATAAAATTCAGATTGTTTAAATAAATTAATTGTATCAAATTAAGTCTCAAAACACTAACAATGTCTTTAAAAGTCTAACGTTTTGGCTAGTGCAGCCATCTTCAAGGACAATTTTAAATACAAATTTACATTCACATGTATAATTTATTATACAAATTAGTATAATAATAATAACAATAAATAATAATTATTATTATATACGATAATAATCGTATCATAACAATTATTATATACTAATTTAAAAACGTTTGTTGTGATAAGAAAGTGATAATGAGGCTCAATTGATTTGTAATTAAAAGTTTTTATATCAATGTAAAGAATGAAAAAATTTTAGGTGAAATTGATGACCTGGGCAGAATAGTTTGCATAAAGTTTTTTTAATTTTTGATGTGAATGTAAATTTATATTTACTATTATCTTTTGAGGATGACCGAATTGATTTGGTCGACATATTGAACTTTCAAGGAAATAAAGTGTTTTGGGAGTAAAATTAGATAAAATTTAATTTATTTAAATAATAATAACCAGTCTCAGGAATATTATACTTATAAATACCTACCTCCATTATCACAAAGATGAACAATAAAAGCTAAAATTAACAATTTTTCAAAAAACCATTTCTATTCTATTTATTATTAAATTTGAGTGT
>NW_027115809.1:749270-777021 GCF_000696795.3 Halyomorpha halys | reverse complement strand
ATTTTAAATTTAGTAAAAATTAATATAAATTTAAAATTAGTTGTGTAAATAGTAAATCATAATGAAAATAAATAATAATTATTTTTAACTTATGTATTTGAAATTGCTGTATAAATTTGAAACTGCTGTAGAGCAATGAACTTCATAGTGGGCAAACTGCCCGAAACGTTTTTTAAATAGCGAATTAAAGAAATAATTTATATATGGGTTTGTTACTTGAAATAGTTAATTAGTACCAAATAACTAATATACCCTTTTGAATTGTGTTGAAGTCAAAGCTTGAACAAAGAGATAATCTTTAATTAATATTTAAAGACATTAAATATTTCACAATACATCGTAAACAAATATTTTATCCGATCGATATACAAAGAGAAAAAAAAAAAACTAAGAATACCAATTGTAGGTCAATGTCGTCCAACACGAAGAACTTAGCTATAAATAGTTGTTTGTATTCACTTCCGAACAAGATCTCGGATAACATTATTGATTGAAGCTTAAATTTATCAGCGGAACCTTTATGTATAAATAAATACATATATATATTTAAATAAACAAACTAATAAAACAAACTAAGGGAAAGTGGGGAAGGGAAATATTCATAATATCAGCATTCATTTTAATAATTAAATAATTTATTATGTGATTAAATTTTCAAAATAAGTATTTATTTTTACACAGATATGTAATAAAACCACATAAATATTTAACATAAAAATTAACAATTAAAAAATGAGAAAATTCATCTTTAAAAAGACTGAAAATAAACAAAATAC
Organism: Halyomorpha halys; assembly: GCF_000696795.3. NCBI lineage: Eukaryota > Metazoa > Arthropoda > Insecta > Hemiptera > Pentatomidae > Halyomorpha > Halyomorpha halys. The sequence continues at coordinate 776,245 of NW_027115809.1, read as the reverse complement.
AGTATACAACCTTTTAATTTCTTAAAAAGAAGGTTTCAAAAATATATATATTTATATACATGTTTAATTGTAATAGTTTTTTTAATCTATCATCCTCATCTTTCTCATCAATATATTTGCAATACATTTGCATCTCGCTTGATGCCTCTTTACCATGAACGTTAATAGACGTGTGCGTATAATACTTAAAAATAATATAATTCCTAGAAATGAGCTCATAAATATTTATAACAGTACACGTTTATTTTAGGCTTCCTAGAAAACAATTAATAATTATTACTATATTTATAGTATAATAGATACAATTTTTATCTATGATTTTCTTTATCTAATTTACAAAGAAATTTGTTTCAATTATTATTTATATAATGACTAATTGAAATGGGGAATATGGACAAAAATATGAACGTATAAAAAACAAACGTAAAATATTTTGAAATGAGTAAAACAAAATTGGTTTAAGGTTTAACAATATCCCAAAACGTTCCTAGGAAGCATAAGCATGAACATAGAAGTTGTAGAAACAAAATGTGAAAGTATAAACATCCTAACGTAATTCATGGAGGAAATTGAAATTGAAACAATTTTTTTCCCTCTAAATCGAAAATTTTATTTTATTTATTTATTGCTATTTACAACTGTACATTATAATACATTTAGTAAATTTTATCTCAGTTAAATTGGACTGTTAGAGAAATTACTCATTGGTTGCACTCTAATGAAGTTTTACATTAGTAGGTCTCGTGGCCAGCTTTTGAAGCACCTCGGAGGATTGTCAGGAATGGAAGAGGAGGTTAGAAACTAGTGGGATTGGGTGGTTATGAATTTGAAATGGAAGGAATGATATCTGGTTCGGGCTAATTAAAGTCTTTATGTATGATTTTATTTGTGACAAAATAAGGAGCATTGAGGATTTTACGAAGGATTTTGGATTGCAATGATTGAATACGAGAGGAATTTGAAGGTTTAGTGGAGCCCCAAAGCTCAACTCTGTATGTCCAGATTGGCCTTATTACAGTCATGTAGATCAGTCTTTTGTAATGAATTGGAGATTTAGACCGTTTGTCCAGTAAGTGCTGTAATAGTCGAAATCGATGTGTGGTTTCCTGTCTTTTCAGTCTTGTGTGAGGATTCCAGGTTAGTTGTTTGTCTAGATATAGTCCAAGGTAGCGGATCTGTTCGACAGGAGTAAGATGAACATTATTAAAGGAGGCTGTATGGCAGTAGGTAGGTTTACGACGAAGGGTAATGGTGATTTGATGGGATTTGTTGGGATTTAAGCCTCCAATAACGACGCCATTCTTCGAGGGCTGTGATATGGGATTGGAGGGTTTGGGATGCAATCAAAGGGTTATTATTAACAGCGAGCACACATGTGTGATCAGCATAGGTGGTGAGGATAGTGTTAAGATTCGTTAGGATGTCAGCTGTATAGACGGTGTAGAGGATGGGACCGAGGATACTACCTTGAGGAACACCAGCGGACTGTGAATAAATCAATAATGATAGCTCACAAACTTTTTTTTTTATTTATTTAAAATTAGGCAGGAGCATTAAATGAGAGCAATAATCTATCAATGAGAAAGGAACAGATGGAATCGAAAATTTCTACTCGCTATTCTACGTTTTATACATCAAGGGACTAAGTAGGTTCCGTGCCTGTACTCAAATCCATATTTGGGCAGAAACCTCTTTAGTTAATCCGATTTTTATAAAGTTTCGGAGATAAAGCTCGTTGGTACTTAGCAAGCCTATCAACTTAACATATCAATTTTATCAAATTCCTCCTCGTACTTCGCGGTGAAATTTCAAAAAATGGTAGTTTAAATAGCTTAAGCATGTGCAATCATGTATTCCTAAACACACTTACTTTTCGAAATCGCCCCATCACCTCTGATCAACAGGTAATGATTAATGTAAAAATTTCCGTTTGGTATTAAATTTATGGTCCGGAAATTTTATGTTATTTCTTATCCATATTTTAAGCCAGTGCTTAAATTTATTTTTCATTCCAAAAAATCACTTAACTCATAGATTTAATTATGATAAATTTTTTCAAAGTTATTAGTAAAAATTTAACATCCTTTCTTATATATTTTCTCTAAACTTGTCATTAATTTGTAACATAAATAATTATCTAAATAATTTATGATGTCTCATGAAGTTTTGAAATAACAAGCAACAATATTAAGAAGTATTTTATAATGATAGCTCACAAACTTTTTTTTTTTATTTATTTAGAATTAGGCAGGAGCATTAAAATATTTTATACAAATTAAGAATGTTTTACTACATTGAATCTGAGTATGAAAACAATTTTAACTGAAAAAATAAATCATAACATGTCAGATCATGAAAGTTTCAGTTTTGCTGTTTTTATCTACATCTTCCCATTTTATCTACACACCAAATATATGAAGCCATAAAGTCAATGAAGAAAAATTTTAGATTTAGTTTAATGGATTGAAATTTGATTTTTTGTACCCATTACTACTCTGATATGGATCTTCATTGTATAATCTCTCTCTAAGGGATATAATAGTTTGTACTTTATTTTATCTTCTGGACAACGTTTCATCCTTCTTATAAAGAATTTGTTCTGATTATAAAACTATGTCATAATAAACTTTTTTTTTATTTGAGACTTCCATCAACATCATTGGAGACCAGTATACAAATAGTTAGACATGTAGATGGAAGCCTATAAAAATAGATTAAAGATATGACTAAGTTTAATAATTTGACCTGAATTTTTTTCTCCACGAGAAATCTTTGCTACTCCTCGTGACTATAAACTAACCTATTGTTTTATCTGTAACGATTCAGTACGTAGAGAGAAACTGAAGTTCTTGGAAGAATTTACCTTTTCTTTAGACTTACCTTCACACAGCTAAATCAGGCAACATTACACTTAATGACCCTACTTAAGGAAAATAAATAAGTTATTTTACCCATAGATGTGCCTGATTTGTTCAGGAATGTTTAAATCAAATACTTTATGGAGAAATAACCATAAAACCAATTTATTTATTTATTCATTTCGATTCTATAAGAAAAAGTGGGTAACGTCTTTTGACCAATGGCAAACTTTTTTGGGAAAAAAAAAATTCAAACCTTTTGACACACTTTCTTCATCATATAAACCTCTATTTCTTTCAATGCCAAATAATAAGAGAGTTTTCGACCTTCCCTTTGAAACTTACTTGTTTCCTTTTAAAATTTTCTCAACTTATTCTTAAGCACACTTAACATTTTAGAACATGACTTATCTCCCGAAGGACGGCTTTAGAGATGAGCTCCATTGTTATGAGAATGTGCCAGCGCAAAGGTCACCATGTGACGAGGCTCTTTAAATGTCACAAACTGTCCGAGGAGAAAATTTGAAATTTAGTGTTCTGTCAAAAGATTATTTAAAACTTTAAGCTTCCCGTCTAATAAATAATAAAATAAAATAAAAACTTGTATGAATAAGAATTAGTACTCGTAAGGATACAATTAAACAAATTGAAAATTCTTCTAAAAAAAAATAACTATGATTAAAACCATCAGATTTTTTACCCTTATATGAATCTGATTTTTATGCTATGAATTCATCGTTAAAAATTATCTTTATCACTATCATCAATTATAAATTGTAATATTAATTATCATGAATGATCTTAAACAATAATTATCATGTCTCAGTTTTTAATTGCATTTATTTATCTATACTTTACATAAAAAGTCAATAATTAGTTGGGTTTTTTTGTTACAAGGGATAACATCCGTAGTCTTTTAGCCTTAAATCCAAACAAAAACAACTCATGCGTATTTCAAATGCTGTTTAGGATAAAAATAAAAGTTCATTAATTTATTTTTTATTTATTTGAGAATGCACTGTGAGTTTTCACCGATTTTGAGCAGGTATTTCTGTTCTTGACCAGCATTGAAACATAGTGGAAATATTAAGAGACGAATAGGCAAAGGTGGTTTCGTTCTTAAACATACAACATAGTTAAAACGAAGGGACCGAAGATAAACTGCAGAGTCGAAGAAAGGTTGCATGTGGTACGAGATAATCGTATCGACAGAATTGATTCATTCCTCTACCCAAGGAGCAAGGTCAGTGAAGACAGAGGAATGGTTGAAGATAAAGGGGCAGAATGCACAAAGCCAACAGAGCGTTCGTACAATTGCACCAAGTCAAGAACAAGAGAACAAAAGAAGAACTAGAGCGTCTCTCAGAATCACCCGACTTGATGTGTGATATGAGCAGCCCTATTTTCCGAAACTGAAATTACTTAAACTAGACATATAGCCTGGGATGTCAAAGCAACGTTTTGGATAAAATTTTAGTCATTTTTTCGATTTTATAAAACGGTTCTAATTTGTATTAGAATTTTTTATAAAATCCGGTATATTAAAGTACAATTAAATATTAGCTAGATCTTATCCTCAAAGAAATGGTCTGACAGGGCTTAAATGCCGAATTTTCAAAATGGCTTATCCTAAAGCAGCTTCAATTTCACATATTTAAAATAATGAACTATCAAAAAAGAGATAATTAACTAAAAAAAAAAATGGATTTTAATCGGCCGGCTTAGATATCAGATAGATTGCGAAATCAGAACCACCCAAGAGTGAGCGGTCTCTGCTAATTCCTCCCGATTTCATTCAATAACGATAATATGCTATTTTTTTTTCATACCCTCCTGTGAAGATTTTAGTGGGTATTTGGTACGTACATATAGGAGGTATGCTATATGTATAGCTGGGTGTTAATGATACCTTGGATTGCCTTTTGGCATTATAAGGTTAGGTGAGGGGTCCAATGAAGGTTGTAACTTGGTTGGCTGACGCTAGTGGATTATTGGAACGGGGAGGGGCCGTTGCTGGTTTTTAATATGCTCTTAGGAAGTAACGGCGATTATTTATTATATATATTAGTTATTATCACGAGAGTAATAAAAACTTTTTTTTTTTAATTATTTATTTAATGTAATTTACAACTGTACAAAATAATACAATAGGTAAATATGTAGTATGTTTCATATACACTTGAAAATCTTGGGAAGGAACCACCCATTGGTAGTACTTCAAACATTAATTTAAATTAGAAGGTCCCGTGGCCATCTTCTTTTCAAACGCCTCGGAGGATTATCAGGGATTGTTAAGGATGAAAGATTAAGAATTAATGGGTTAGGATGGTTAAGGAGTTTGGAATAAAAAGGCGCATATCTGTTTTGGGTCAAATCTGCAACGAATGAGATGTTAAAGTCTTTATAAATGAGTTTATTTGTGACGTAATAAGGTATAAAAACTTAAAAATAAAATGTTTGTTGAGTAACATCCGATTAACAGTTAATATCACCACTCCACATGATAAAGTTTTTTTTTGTTTTAATATAAAATTCTACTCCTTGAAATTTTTCTGCTTATTTCTTTAATTCAATAATTTTGATTATATTAGAATATTTCTAAAATGGGAAAATCGTAAGAGCAGGTCTTGCTATCACTTCAGTTATGAAATGATTTAGGAATAACTTCAACTCAAAGTAAAGCAGCAATTGAAAGTTGCGTCAAATATAAATATATCCATTACATCCATGTTTTGTAAAAAGAATTCCATAAAATTGGTAATTTTCGTATATTTTTTACTAGAATAGTCAATAATACTAATTAGTTTAACTATACCAAATACAACCGAAAACGTTTCTAATTCTCAAAAATATATACATATTGGAGATGTTTCATCAAAAAACATTTTTTTTGAATAGGTAAAGGACAAGATATTGCTTCAAAAACTATTGGATTCACCCTATTTACAAAAAAAAAAAGTAGTAAAAATGATATCCATGATTATTTCTCAAAACATTTATTTATTTTATAGAGTAAATAAACTAGCCTTATAATTTATTTAATCCCACACTTTAGATCTACCCCATGAAAATTCAGCGTAGCCCATCACACTACTACATACATAGCTTAAAATTTAGCTCTCGCTACAGCATAAGGAGCTATATGGAAAGGTTATACATTTATACGTATGTGTTCTTATTTCATTTGCTTGTTTTCAGATTAAGGGGTTCTGAAATTAAAAAAATTCATCCCAAAAAATAATAGTATATTTTGAGTCAGGGTGACAAAAAATTTGAAGTAGAAAATATTTTCGAATTTTATTTATTTATTTTGTTTTGTTCTGAGGGAGTCCAAAATTTAAAGCCATGAAATAACGGTTCGGTTTGAAGCCCTGTATCTCGTCAGTTTGTAGGATTACGACGAATTTGGACAATTAAGATGAAGGAATGTTTTTCTTCCATGTTCCTGAGGACAGAGGATTAAAAATATTTTTAGATGAGCTTTAGAACTTGAATAAAACAGTTTTTTTAAATACCTAAAACAAAGTTGATGCCAATTTTTTAATCTAGTCCACAACGCAAAACCCGTTTCTGTAAATAAGTTAGAACAAATTCTGTTTCCAAATCAGTATTTTCCCTCATTTTCCATTTATACAGCTAGTGATTACACATGAGGATTCAATAGTTCACAGGCTTGTATACAAATACAAAATATTTTTATAAATAATATTTACATGTATAATGGATACATTAGAATCCGTAAAGAACTTTTTAACTTTCCGAAGCTGGCAATTTCTCGTATCACTGACGCAACTAAGTTACAATTATAACAAGAATGCGCGTAACTTAATGATATAATTGGAATGTAGCAAGTTCTCAGAGGAGAATAGGACAATGAGATAGGAGTTAGTAACCTCTATTGTTTCCAATTTTTTTTCTCATCTTGATCGCCCTTTGTTAAAGAAACGCAACTACTGATGCCAGAAAGCCTATAAGAATCTCAATGGTTTAATATGAATAATTCGATAAATATGAGATATACGTTATTCTCCATTCGTAAATTAAATATTCTAAAACGATAATTTAAATATTCTAATGTCGCAGACTCTTAAGCACCTTATATATTCTCCATTTTAACTACTGTTCTATGATATTTGGGGGTACCTCTGGGAAAACTAAAGTTTTGTAAATTGCTTTGTAAGATTCATCTTTGGAATCCTCATGGAATCTCCATCTCCATTTTACTTAGAGGTGAAGGGGCATTATCCTCTCTGCTGAAGGAGTAAAGTATTTTCTGGCATCTATAGTATTTTCTCTAACTAATTATCAAACCCCGCCGTCCATCCTACTTCCATTCCCTTTAATTCATTCCTCCTTCCATTCCCCATTTTACTATCCTTTGACTTCAGATTGATATGCAACGGCCCACCGAACAGTAGCTTTAGACAGATCTTTTATTATCAGTTCCTCCTGCAAATGGAATTCGATCCCAATTTTCATCCGTAGATCCAGTACCCTCCCACTTTCAAATCCCGCCTATTCTTTCACAACTATTTATCCAGGTTCAAAATGATTGAAATTTATGTTTTAATTTTCAAAATTTATAAATAGGTAGAAGATTTTATTTATTTTTATTTGTTTATTCATTTAATAGACGTATTATTTTACCCTTTACTTAGAAATATTTATAAATTTTTAAATATAAAATATATTTTATCTATTTATTCAAGGAAAATAATATTTTAACCTTTCTTTATGCTCAAAATGTCCTATAAGATACCACTTTAAGGCATAAGTAACAAATGAAACAAATTGATCAAAATAAAGTAATTAAAAATGATTTTTCTTAACTAATAGGAAAATTTTCAAACAGTAAAAACAATCTTATCATTAAAAAAAATTAACATAACATATTATTCAGTATTTAAAAAAAAATTATCATTTATTTTGTATTGATTCCTAGAAAATAGTTTTGTAAACAAAGATGAAATTGGAATTCAAAACATTGTTTTTAAACGAAATATAAATAATCTAGGATCTCGGTTTTTAAAAGCGACTATTTAATTTGATATAAAAATTATCTTTTACATTAACCTTCTTGCTAGCAAGTGGATGTGAGTGATATCATCACTTTGTTTTATGTTAAAAATTCCAAAATATCTAAAGAATCGATATGACCAATAATAGATAGTTAGAAGCCTTACTTAACAGGTGCTAATGTTGTGGCAAAAGATTCTTGTTTGAATTAGGAAAAAAAAAAAAAGTTATTAATGATACATTTCCTAGGGCACCTAAGAAAATTGAGGAAAAAAGTAAATTTACAGATTTGTTTTAATAATATTTAGTGCTATTTTTTAATTTAAAAAAAATATTTTTGTGAATGTTTATGACCGAAAAAACCATCTTGTCAAAAAAGTCGGAAATTTCGTTCAAAATAAGTAAAACAAGGGGATAATTTTTTTAAAATGTATGATACAAATCTATTCCATTTTTTCTTAAACAAATAAAAATATTAAATATAATTTAATAAATATTTAACTGATAATTATTACTCACGGATTCAGAAGGTATTATTAATAAATTTCATCTCAATTACCTGAAACAAAAAACAAAAGTAATATTAATTATTTCTAAAATCAATCTTTTCAACAAACTACTAACATCTCTCTTTAAAATCTGCAGAAATGAAGCTATACCATTTTTTTCAAGTGCGCCGCGCATCACACAATTTCCACTTACTTTGAAATGAAATTGATCCTTAAAAACATTTCTTTATTACTCAGAATGGCTATACTTTCTTTTATTACATATTTCATACAAGGGGTAATTGAATGTAAACTCTGACAATTTTGATAACAATCATGGAAACTAAAAAATATTTTTTTATCCTTTAGTTAATTATGCATTTCTTTTATTTTACTTGTGTTTGGACCTTGCTAATAATAAAGCCATTGTCCAGTGATATGACATCTTAATTCAATTATCATTGCCGTAAAGAAAAAAATGTAAAATCGATGATACAAAGTGAATTTTATATGACGTTTTCATTTTTGAACGAGGTTGGTCACTTACATATAGACCAATCTGGGAGGGTTGATTATACCTAGTCCAGGACCTCAATACTTTCATAATATTTTATGCCTTTATTAAGGAGAAAATTTAACGTATAATAAAGAAAAAACTCCTTAAGTGTTTTATTTTGTACCTCTGATTCAAATTTGTTGTAAACAACACATGTTTTTATTCATTAGTCTTACTTGACTCCAAGCCACTCTGAAGTTTTGTGTAGACAGATGTAATCGTGTTAATCTTAGTTTTTGTAGCTTACGAATACAACTTTAAAACATTATTTTCTATTTTTCAGTTGCTATGGAAATTCATATTTATGGTTTTCTTGTGATGAGAATACGAATATAAACTTCGTTTTTGATTAGAATACAACAATTTATACATAAACAGACCATTTTGTGAGATACAGTTATTAGAACAGAGAGAACCTTACAGCAATATTTCTGTCGTAAACATTCGGTTTTTTTTCTATCGCATACTTCCCCTTACTATATACTTTATATATGGGTAAGTGAAAGTGGAAACTAAGAAAAAAATTATTTAACTTTTTATTAATTTTTTTCCAAGAAGAGGGTTAAAATGAATGTGTTCTCTGTAAAATGGCTTGAAACAATAATGTTAAAAGTTATAATTTAAAAAAAATATAAGTATTTTGTAGGAAATACTCCTCAATTTTCCTATAAAACTGTTGATTGTGTTAGTTCGTCTAACAAAACAATGCCAATATATTTAACAACAATTTTAAGGAGTATGAATTATATAACAAACAAAGATATAAATTGCAGGATTTTCCAAAATTATTCTATAACAACATTTACATGAAACGGTTCATCATATTCTTACCCCGAAGGGTTTACTTATACTTATGGATTATTTTAATTGAATCTTATAAAATTAACATCGGATAGTGCAGTCTATTTTAATCATGATGTTCAATCTAAAATTTCAATCACAAAAATTTTTTAAAACGGGAGGATCATCTAGAAATTTTTTTTAAAGAAAAACTTTAATTTAATCTAGTAATACAATATAAACCATATGAGAAATTATTATTATTTTTTAGAATATATTTATTTGTATTCATTTTTGTGATATATTTCAATAATTCAAAATCACTTTTTGAATATTCAGAGTTTTTCTCTTTACGTTTTTCTTCCATCCTATAAACAAGTTTTCATTCATCTGATTGCCATTCCCTCTTTCCTTAAATAGTTGAGTGGCCACGTTCATTTTGATACAAGATAGCTATCACCCGCATTAATTTACTAGATTGCATTCGAATTCAAAATCGATAGCGTAATCGACACATCTCGTAGATAGGGCGCGTGGCTTCGATTATTTTTTTTGTACTACCGTAAAACATTCACAACTAATACCAACGCGCTAAACAATAGGTCCCATGAATTTACAAGTATAAAAATCAATGAAACTAATGTTGAATATTCCTCACCCATGTTTCCAAAAGAAGATTTTTTTTTTAGAAGAATTCATATTTTTTAATTTAGAAATTATTCTAATTATACAATTTATCTACACTATATCGAACTTGTTGGTCCACAACGATCAATACAATTTTATATAATAAATGACCCTAACATTTTTTATTTTAACACACCTCTATATGATATACTTTTACAGGAAGAAAAAGTAGTGTCAACGTGAACCATTGTGAATCTGAGTTTTAAATGAATATTCACACATTAAGTTCCAAATAAACGTGGAGCGGGGTAGCACTGTGAGTACGGAGCTGTGTCACCAATTCCAAAGACCCCGGTTCAAATCCGGCAGTGTGGCAGATAATTATTTATTTTGTCAACGTAACCGTGAATAAATCCTGTAGGTTCGGGAGCCTTCCAGGGTCCATCCGACGTCTATAAAGTGGGAAACCTTAATTGGGGAAAAAATCTGGCGGTTGAGCATGATTTAAAAAAATCACCTCCTAGCTTAACCGTTATTCAAGAAACAGTACTTCTTTACAAAGTACTAAACCCTCTGAACCTCTAAGCCTTCATGCTATGGTGTTCAGGTTGTAGCGGAACAGATATTTTTTTTTAAAAGGTCCAAATAACCAAATTCCGTAAAATGGTCTATGTATAATTATAGTAATGTATATGTATTGTATACAAATAAGTGCCTAAGTACATATCACGCCAAGTTGTTCAGTCATCCTGAGCAAAAAAGGGTTAAAAAGGAGACAGTTTTATTGTGGTTGTAATTTTTAGAACCCCCAGAACCGTGTTTCTTTTATTTTTTTATAACTTAAAGTTTAGACATTTGTTTTTTTTTTACCTATAGTTCAATAACTTGAGAAAAAAAAAATAGTCAAGAAACAATTACAGTAGCTTTTTCTCATCGATTCTACATGTTTTTTTTTCAGAATGCTTTCTCACAACAAAAATAGGAAATAAAAAACCAAATGTAATTTTTTTCAGTATTTTGCTTATTAGGAATAAGCATTTTTCTAAGATTAACACATAATAAAAACTTAAAAAAGGAAAAATTTCTTACGGAATGCGCATTTTACATTTAATTTTAAAATATGCCTGATGTTAACTATTAAACGAATATTAGGCATGCCTAAGTCAAATCCCACGGGTAGAAGGAATTTTTTTTCTTCACAAGTTGGTCGAAAATAAAATATATGTATTTTGCATGAAATTTTGCCTTCCTATTATTTTTTTTATTGAATATCTATCTTAAAACATTTAAAAATAGACAAAATCGTGTTTATGCCATTTTTGAGAATTCGACCCATATTAGGAGCGCTTTTGTGGCTTAGCGGTATTTCTTAGATAAAAATCTAACAGATGTAAAATTCAACTTATAAATATACCAGTATAAAATATATTTATAATAGTGATTATTGAGTTATTAATTAACGTTTTCTATACACTAGAGGATTGGGTGCTAGATTTACCGCATTAGATAGTTTTAGGCTCTGCGGTACGCAACACTGCAGACGTTTTACCTTCGCTCGATTGGTTGGGGTTTTACGCTGAGTTCAACCAGCTAGTTGCTCGAGTTTGGATCTCAGATTTTTTTTTTCTTTTTCTTATCCTATGAGTGATTTATTTACAATAATTTAAAGGTAGGAGTGGAGTATAGTTAAGTGTCAACTGTTTACGCTCAGAAGGAAATAGATAGAACATCATATTCTCTATCTATCTATCTTTCTCTCCATAATAATAATATATCTCTCTATCCATAATAATAATATATCTCTCTCTCCATAATAAATGAAGTAAAATTATGTATTTAATACCAGATTTATTACAATAAAAGTAATTATTTGTTTAAAATGTAAGCTTTATTGTGAAGTGGGGAAAACGATGAAGACATATTTTGTAAATGTTTTGAATTATTAATTTCTTCTACTGATTCTTAAAAAACTACATGTATTCAGTAAATTTAAGATTAACTCAAGGTTTGTGCTAGAACTGAATGGGGAGAAATGCAGGAAGGGTTTGTTTTGGTTCTTCGAACATGTAACCGTTCTTTCCGTCTGTTATTTCTGTTTTGTTTTTGTCTATTTATCTCATATTTTTTTTTTTTTTTTTTACAGTCCGATTCTTATATTTATTCAAAATAAATTACGCTTAGAGTTTTTCGTCCCCGATCTATGAATTTTGGAGTTCATAAATTTGAATTTTTGTTTGTATAAAATGTGTGGCGAGAGCAGTTTGATCAGGTTTATTAGGTTTTTTTGTATATTTTTGTTAACATACCCTTCTTATGAGATTCTGTTCCGAAATTCCAAAAAAGGATTTCCCAGTTCTCACTGAAAAAGGAATTTCAAACACAATTTTAGATTGTAGCTCTATTTTTTCATTGCCTTTTGTGTTGAAGTTTGGTTTTTGTATGTGATTGAGTAATAGTTTTTGTTATTATTTTTATTATTGTTAAAAGACTACCTACGACCAATAAAAGTTTCGTGTTGGAAAAAAAACAAACCTACATTTGCTTTCCTCCAAATCTCCCCTATTGAGTTCTGGAACCTTGATTAAGCTTTTACATAGCAATGTAGAACAAACTGTAATAGACAATAGTATGCATTGTTTATACTTATTAATCTTTAATTATACTCTGTATACGTAGTTTTTTAGTAATTAGTTGAAAAAATTCTTTATTTTAAAAATCTGTTTTTCTCATAGTGGAGCATGACTATGGAAGCAATAAAGCTGCGAAATGTCGCCCCTATAGTTTTTTTATTCACTGCTCCTTGAAATCCACTAAAATATATATCATTAACAGCCAAGGAAAAGTTATCAATATATATAGATTATTAAATATATTTAAACAATAAAGTCAGCTAGATCATTTAGGATAATTCCTATGCCCAAGAGACGATTACAGAGGCAGCACGTGAGAGGAATCATCCATGGCCATCACTGTTATGCAACGTTGAGTAATTATATACTGGCCATTACTAATAGCGTATCAGATAAAAGACAAACTGTCTTTGGAAAAATGTCCTAAAAAATAAGCAACTGCTCACTTATTTTATCTTTTATTTCTTAAAGTACTTTAGTTAATATACTGAGTTCAATTTATTTATTCAACGTTGTTGATACTGAATTAAAAAAAAAATGTATCAAGGAAAACAACAAAAAATAATACAAAAATGTTGTGACAATAAACTATCAAAAACATTGATAAAAATTAATTATATCAAATGTTTAAGATTTTACATTTTAAATGAATATATATTAATACTTTACTTGATATATTAATTATAATGACAAGAATGTGTAATTGAATGAAATACAGTAAATAGACAATTAGACGAACGGTCTAATATTAGGTATGAATTAAATTATAAATGTTTTTGGAGTTCTTTCGACTATATTATAAAAAATATTACCAAATTTTAGCTATGTAAATTTTTCATGTAATAACATCATGTTTCTTAAAGCGGATATCAATTTTAAAGTATAAATGTTTTTTTTATTATTGTGGAGCACAATGTTTTCAAATTAAGGTCACTTAGAAAAAATTACTTAAATGAAAATTGTATTGTATTTAAATGACTTTTGATGATGTAATTATGATTCAAATTAGGTTTGAAAATAGAACAAAACCAATGTCCATGTCCAAAGGATAATTGTAGTTTTAAAGGTGTTAAATTTTCCCCGAAGTTGTTAAATAGAAGAATTTAAAACAAAAAAATTAAAAATAAGCTGCTAAGGCAAAAACATGTTAAATTTTGCAAGAATATTTGGTTTTACATTGAATATTTTCTTTTCTTTTTTCTTTTATTAGGGATTCCTTTCAATTATAATTATTATAATATACGAATGTTTGACAAGACACGGAATATATAATACCTTCTGCAGGGTTGAGATTTCAAGGAAAATTGTTAGAAAAACAACAGCCGCGTAAGTACGGTACGAGCTGACGAGATAAGAATTGAAAGCAACATCAATCAGATTCAAGATAAGGGCGATAGCTTCGTTGGTTTGGTAACTTGGGTCGGATCCCGGAGGAAAGGAAGGCCAAAGGCTTACGACAGCATAAAGGAAAGCACTTCACGGCCCAAGCATGATTCAAGTGTGTACAAGTGCTTGGAAAGGCTTGAGGGAATCCGAGTCAATGAGGCAGGCGATGTTCATGGGTCAAGGACTTCGGATTGTACTGAACCTTGAACTTGTAGCGGGAAGAACAGAATGTGAATGAAAGTGAGTAGTAATCCTGAGTTTGTTCCATTCAACATAATTAATGAATGATAACAGTGTCTACACTAATTGCAATTAAAAGTATTTATATTTAAATCAAATAGTGACATACATAGGTTCATTTAACTAATTATATTAGACCTGGGCAGAATAGCCTTCAAACATTTTTAATAGTTGGATATGATACTGTGCATTTATAATAACGATTGTTCTTGAAGATGACCAGGTTGGTCGAAACTTTGGACATTTAAAGCATTAATAGTGTTAAGCATTAGCTAGCTAATATTTAGTTAACTAAAGACAAGCTAATAGCTAAATAGTTTCAGAATTAGTTCCTCTAAAAAACTGGAACTAATTCTTTAACCCTATCAGTGGGGTTTTGGAGGTGCTGAAACTGAAAATAAAATCGATTTTATGATCGAGCAACTGTGAATCGATTTATTTTAACTTGCCGGATTTCTAGCACATTGGGATCCCTCAATATGTTAACAGAGATGCTGAAAATAAAAATAAAATCACTTTTATACTTGCATTTCTATTTAGCCTTTAGAATTCTAAATATTAGGGTCCTTATATGCTTTGAAAGTTAATATAGTTTTTCTATACAATCTGAACAAATATAAAGATTTGATAAAAATATACACATAAATCCAAAAAGTTAAAATAAATCGATTCGTAAGTGCGCGATCACAAAATCAATTTTATTTTAATTTTCAGCACCTCCGAAAACATATAATGGGACTCCAATATGTTAGAAATTCAAAAAGTTAAAATAAATCGATTCGTAAGTGCGCGATAACAAAATCGATATTTTGTTTTATGTGCAGCACCTCCGAGAACATATACATGGACGCTAAAATCTTCATTCTATCACTCCTACAAATATATCATACATTATCATTATTTATGGCGAAACATTAGTTGCATATAATAAATTAGCATTTGTCAGCATTAAAAAAAAAAAGCCGATTTATCACTTTATGTTAACAACACTAATGTCAACCTTTAGACAAAATGGAAATAAAATGGTGTGGGGTAGAATTTCAGAAAGGTTTAACGACATTAACATCGAGTATCAAATAACAAAAGCTTTGCGTTCTGATAAAGATCGAGGGTTACAAAAGAAGTATTGCATAATAACTAAAACAGAAACGAAACCAACGAGGTTTTAATCTTAATTATAACCCAGTCCGTAAACATTTTACGTAATAGGAAATTTAGTAGAAGTCATGGCACTAGTTTAAGATAATGTGATTGTTATCTATGTGGGAATGAATTTATTACAACAAGAGTGAAGTGGTCCGGAAAACATAAATAAAAACCTAAACAAGTTCGTAGGAGAACAGATAGTGTCAGAGACACAAAAAAATAAAAAAATAATTCATATTTTATTAATCAAATTCATATTTTCGTAAAATTGATGTGACAATAAAATGATAAATGGCGCTTGGTTTATTGTAAAAAAATGGTTATTCCAATGAGATCTGGCTGAAATATATTACTATGATTCATTAGTTCGATGTAATAATCTTGTTCTGTTCTATCAGAAATCTTTTATGATTCTATATTTTATATTTCCTATCGAATTGCTTAGTTTATCAAACAAGTACGAATTTTCCCCTAAGGTCAAGAATAATGCCAATCCCAAAACTTCTATTTCAATATTTAACCAAAAACCTGTAGCTGTATTCCGAGATCCATTTGGCAAAGAGGCAAATATTGCTTGCATTGGAGTCTTACATTTATAAATACTACTATATAGATCTATTTTGATATATGAGATTTTCTCAACTTCACTAAAAACCATAAAATGTCCCTTGTATTAGATTTAAAATCTGCTTTCTATAATGATATTCAATGCTTTTAAGTTGGTTTGAAAATTTAGTTTTGAGAAAATATTAAATGATCAGTTTATACATAGTACTTGTAACATCAATCAAGTAATATTTTTCGAAAGATGAGGCTTTTTATATTATTCTCTGGTATACGATTCAGTATTGACATAACTAATAAATTGTCAATTAATAGTTAACTAATATTTATAAATGATAATAAAATTTGATCAGTTCGTATATTCGGTCACAAGGCAATGACAAAAAACATATACTTGTAAAAATGTTAATTGATTACTTTCATCTCTAATACGAAGCTATGCTGGAATTTTCTAATAGTAAGTATATTATAAAGCTTGAATATAGTAAAGTTGAATTAATTTTAAATATATAGCTTAACAATGTAATATATAATAATAATAATTAATATATTATAAATGTGTGAGTGGACAGCTCAGTGGTAACGCACAGTTATACTAACACAGGATCCGAGCACGAATTCGGATGTTGCTGATTATCTTCTATTTCAAAGTAGCCATGAGTCAATATCGAGTTAATATCGATATTTTGTTCTCGTTATCATCGTTTACATATTTTCAAAATGATTTAATTCAAAATAATTACTTCTACAATTCATATTTATAATATTATTACTTTCATTTATTTATAATATTGCATATTTATTACTTTATAATATTTATAATTTATAGTCCTGTAGAAACCAAGAGCTTAGTGATTCTTGAATATAATATTACAGCTCCCCTAGTGCGGATGGCACACTCAATTACTGAGAAAAAAAATAGACATTAAAGAATTCTAGAGCGTAAATATTTATTAACATTATATTATATTTTATATTTGTATTATATTATTTTATATTGTATATTATATTTATTAACACCTTATCTTGGCATTATAATTAATGCCTTGATAAGGTGAGTTATATATCACATAAATGCACAGCAAAGTTTGAGAAACGATATTCAATAGAGATTCGTCGATTTACTTCGATTGAATGGGTCGGTTGATGGACGGGATGCCTGCTACCTTAATTGATTTCCCACTAACTGTTTCTTGTTTGTTTTTTTTACACTCGGGTAAATTTCGGTGCTTTCTGTTAGAAATCACAGACAGTTAATTTAGTATATTGCTGAATAAAAATAGTTGACAACAAACATCAATAAACTATTTATTTAAATAGAAGTGGAACAGGTGTTATTTATTAGTTGCTATAAATTGTATTCGATTATTTAGAATCGTTTGTACTAAGTGAATTAGTGGTGATAGATCAGTCCATAAAATAAAGGGACATACGCATTTTACTCTTCTTTTGATTAAATCTTTATAAAACTGTTACCTGAGACGTGAGGAAAATCCCTTTGTCGACTGGACTATAAAGTATATGGCGAAAACGTAACTTAAAAGCCGACACCCACAACTTTATATTCATCTTGTATGTAAATATCAACTGCCGTGGCAGTATCATCCAGAACGATTCCACCCATTTTAAATTTGTAACATCAGATACTTTTTTATAATGAGAATAATAATTTTAGAAGAAAGATATTAGAATCGATTTATATCTCAGAAAATATAAATTATACTGTCAACTTCAAATCAGATTCTAAGGGACTGAACCACCACTATTCAGAAATTTTAAGCAGAATAAATATGTAATAGTTGTATACAAAAAAGATAAAAATTAAAAAAAATGTTCAAATCCTTCAATAGTACAAGTATATACATGGAATAAATATGCAATAATAAAAGTGTGAATAGAGAAGTAAATATGTTAAAAAATAAATTAAAAAAAAGGGGGGGGGGTAAATGTATAAGTGAGAAAAATACACATAAAATAGGAATAAATTAATTATAGAATTTAAATATATTAAAAAAAATGTTTGTAAGCATAAAAATTAGTAATAAATGTTAATTAAATTATATTGAAAATGTAAATTAATGTTTTAAGAAAAATTATGTTATATGATAAGGTGATAACAGAGTCCTAACCTGTTGAAGGTAGGTTCTGTTTAAAGTTTGAACATGTAAATGATAGAAAGAAAAGGGGTTAGTACAAGTTTTAAATTTAGGAAAGAATTATATAGAAGAAATTATGTAAGTAGGAATCTATTTTTTAAAAATTTATAATGTTATTATGATATTATTTTAATGATTAATATATTTAAAGATGGGACAAAGGCAATCAGCCGGCATTTTTAACAATTTTAAAAGAGAAAATGACAACAAAGTAAAGGTAGGACGAAAGAAATCAGTATGTAAGTGAAGGAAATGGTGAAATTGTTATAAAAGTAATTAAAAGGAGTGTTTGTAGGTATCCTTGAAAATGATCCCTTTGTTGACTCGACTATAAAGTATATTGTGAAAACGTAACTTAAAAGCCGACAACCACAACTTTGTATTCATCTTGTATGTATATATCTACTGCCGTGGCAGTATCATTCAGAACGATTCCACAAATTTTAAGTGTGTAACAACAAATATCTTTTAATAAATAATAATTACTGAGCCAATAATCCTTGCATATCGAGGTGGTCGATACGTCATCTATTATTTATAAACGGGGGAGGATAAACCCATCGATTCAGTCTCTGACCATGAACACTTTTTATGGCTATTTTTTTCTTTAATAAAAGGAAGCTCAATAATTTAAAATATTATTTTATTTTTTAGCAGTAAATAAATAAAGTTGGAGGCTGAGATAAAAAAAACAAACATATGTATTAGAAAGAAGTTGTCGTTAATAAAAAAAAAATTAAATACTCCACTGTATAAACACATATTGATTTTTTTTCAAATACACATTAGCAAACTAAATAAAAGACTTTGTCCCCCAGCAATTTACTTGAGGGTGCTGGCGGAATTTTTAATTGTTCGGAACAATTTTGTAATAGTATCTCAGAGATCTAAACTAAACATTTTTTTTGCTTAATGATGTTTAAAGTTTAAATAAAATATTTAAATTTTTTATGTAAATCAAATTTTATTTTTTAATTAAAAAAAAAAAGTCATAGCATCAATGTTAAACACTGATCATCAACTAGTTATATTCAGAATAGGTATATTATATATTTGGCATGGTTTGGGTTTGGTTTATGAAAAAATCCCACGAAAAGTTTTGGAAAACCTAAAACGTTACTCAATGTGTTTCACATAGTCTGGTCCAAAATGATATAATTTGTTTGGTTTTGGAAATTATAAAATTTAAAAGAGCTTCCAACTGTTTTCATTAGTAATGAGCAAATGGGTATTAGCAATGTACATGTTATATATATATTTCTTTAAGATGTTGGGAATTTTAATGACATAAATATCCTCACCCTCGTTATTATTATTTACTATGTGACATGAACATCCATCCTACTACACTTGTAAATGTTTAGAAAAACCTTAGTACAGAAGTTGTTTGATTTTTTTTAATAAGATATTCTCATAAAAAAAGTAAACATAGTGTATATCATTTTCACCAGAAAATATTAGAGTTAATAAATATATAATTATATATTTAAAATGCATTTTTTATTGCCTTCTGCATTCCTTTGATATCAAGCGATGTCGCAACAATATTAATATACGTATCTTCCAGTTTCTTGCCATTGGAGCCTCTTGTTAGGGTTTGACCTGTATGGCTTGCCGAGTGTGTGCACTAGCTAACGGATTCTACAGCAATTAGCAGTACCAGCCTACACAGCTCTGACTGTCATAGGCAAGGCTCATCTCTTGTATTGCAGACATTTGTTTGAACTTTCTCATAGCTTGCCATAAGAGATGGAGTTGTATGAAATAGATTACTGTTTTTAGATACTTATAAGTAGATTTATTAAAATGCAGGAAAGGTACGTACGCAGGTTCGGTAATGGCTGCCATGACAACTTCATACCCTTGGAAGCAGGTTCACTACAATATAGTCAAAGCTAGTCAAGAATTTAGATTTTTAAAAAATTAAATTTTTATTTACTATATTCATTTATTAGGTTCTGTATTTTATATGTACTAACCACATTTAATAAAATACTTTTTCAGTATTTTGAGCGCATATTGTTTCAAAACATTCAAATGTTCACGTAGAACAATGTAAGGGGAATTAGAGAGGTTTACCCACTACTAAATGTTAACATCAGGGATATTTCTTCAAATTTCGTCAGATCAATCACTTCCAATTTTTATTTTTTGAGTAATATCGACTTGGTACCTATACTAAATTTTTATATCCAATATCTAAAATATTTGTAATAATAAAATATTTACATAAGCCGTAGTTTAAAATATTTAATTTATATAATAGTTTAATAGGTAATTATTATTATTATTTATAAGCAAAAAAAATTCAGCATGTGTTTTAATATAGTTATTATATAACTGTGTAAAAATTCAGACAATTACTTTCGGAAAAAATATCCTTTATTTACCAAAAATACAAACTTTTTGAAAAACTAACCTAAAACCCTTTGTAGGCAATTTTTTTATTTATTATTCTATTTAAACAAAAATAATTGAAAGAACAATTTTAAAAATTTCTTATTATCATATGTTCGCTCAAAAATTGTTTGTCCAAAAAAATAGAAATGAACAAACCGAACGAGTTTATTACTATAATTGTTTAGCATTTTGAGCATCAATTGTTTCAAAACATCTACGGGATTAAATAAAATAACTGAAGCCATCTAACACCTACAGTACCCGCAAACCAGAAACCGTTCCATACCTACAGTACACGCAAACCAGAAACCGTTCTATACCTACAGTACCCGCAAACTTGAAACATTTCTGTACCTACAGTACCCGCAAACCAGAAACCGTTCTATAACAGCAGTGCCCGCAACCAGAAACCATTCCATACCTACAATACACGCAAACCAGAAACCGTTCTATAACTATAGTACCCACAAACCTGAAACATTTCTGTACCTACAGTACCAGCAAACCAGAAACCGTTCTGTAACAGCAGTGCCCGCAACCAGAAACCGTTCCATACCTACAGTACTCCCAAACCAGAAACTGTTCCTTACTTTCAGTACCCGCAACCAGAAACCGTTCCATGGTATAATACCTGTGATACGGTAATTTTATTTCATACCTAAAGTATCCGCATACAGTAAACCGTTCCATACTTACAGTTCTGGCAATAAAGCAATCGTTCCATACCTAAAGAACCTACAATATAGAAATAAGTTAATATAGTTTTATTAAATAACGGTAGATTACTTCAAGGTTAACTTACAACTTAATTAAACTAATCAGACCCACAGAAATATGAACAGAAGCTGGTGTGAGCCATTGAATAACACATTTTAAATACTTTGAATCATAGCTCTCATGAAATTTTGTACTGCCATAAACGGCATTATTATTACATTTTATATTATTATTATTACTATCCACATGATAAATCAAGAAGGAACGCTCAGAGTTGAGATCAAGAAAAGTATATAATATAGGGGAAACTTTACTAAATGCCGATTGTAATAAATAAATCAATGATTATATAATAAATAAATTTATAGTTTTTACTTGGTAGTGTTAATAATATCGTAGAATAAAGCCAATTTATTAAAAAATAAATTAATTTACTCTTTGATACAGGAGTATATATAGTTTTATAAAGAAACAAAGCCACTGAGAACAAAAGAGAAGTAATGCTATATACCTAAAGTGTCGGCACAGGCTAGATTGGATTTTACGAGGGGATAGACTAGGGAACATTATTTCTCCTTTTTCCAAAGTAAAATTAATTTTACCTTCGCTCTCAACGGCATAAAGCTTTAAATATTGACAAAACCAAACTATTGTGTTTTTTTTTAATAGCTTTTTTATGTTAAGTATTTTCAAAAAGTAACACAATATTCTTATTTAAAGTAATGATTTGCTTAAAGTAAATACTTAAAAATTAATATTTCTAGGTACAATCAAAACTCAATTTTATAATTATTTTATTTATTTACTTTTTAATTTTATACTAAAATTATTCTTAAAAGAAATTTTAGATAGTTTAAAAAATTTTAATCTTCGATCACGAGTACTGTTAAAAAACTATTTATTAATATGAACTCCATTATATTACATTATTTATCATTTTACATTATTTAATTATTATTTAATCATTATTCATTTAAATCCATGACTCTGTTATTAGGCGGAGTTGAAGTGGCTCTATATATCCTTCCGATGATATAAACGACAATTCAAATTCTCAGTCCAATCGTGTACTAGAAGGTCCCGTTTATCTAACATCTACTCTCCACCTTGTCGAACTGACAAATTCTTTTTTAAACGAGCTGCCATTCACTGGAACTCCATTCCCTTCAGTATTCGCTATAAATCTACCGTTTCCTCATTTAAAACTCTTCTTACACACCTTTTGCTTTTCTTATTGTTCCAATATTATAATAATATAAATATGTTATATTATCATTTATTATTTGTAAATATTGTAACTACCTTTGTTTTTGGTATTTATGTTTTCTTCTGTACAAAAAATAATTCAGTATACAATTATAATTATTAGCCGTAATTAATTGCAGCCACATGGTATTTGGCCAATACATTGTGTACTGTTATAAATCGTCCTTAATGGGCTTAGTCCCAGAATAATAAACAATTTTTCATTTCATTATTTCCTAATAGAAAACCAACTTTTCAAAGTCCACTGTCTTCAGAGTTTATTCTCAACAATTTTGACAACGCAACAATACATAATAACTATAATTAAAGTCTTATTATTAAATTATCATTAACTGAAAAAATCATATGCGCTGGATATCGCTTATAACGACGTATCGCTTACAGTGACGAATATTTACAGACCCGTGATTTTCATGGTCTTACTAATTTATTTTTACTGGTGTGAATAGTCATGACGATTGCTTATCAAATAAAGTATTTCATCAGTATCTGTAGCAATATTTATTTTTCAAATCCTATTTCACATTTGCATGATGTGTGTAATGATTGGTTATAACGACTATCGACTACAATGACCGAATATGCCTGGTCCCTCGGAGATCGTTATAACAT
Organism: Halyomorpha halys; assembly: GCF_000696795.3. NCBI lineage: Eukaryota > Metazoa > Arthropoda > Insecta > Hemiptera > Pentatomidae > Halyomorpha > Halyomorpha halys. The sequence goes on along the minus strand of NW_027115809.1, from coordinate 752,803 downwards.
GCAGTTTATATTACCTTGTATAACAAATTTCATTCTATTTAACATTTTAGTTTGTTCTCCGAGTCTTAAAATAAATAATATGTTGCTCAACATATATCTAACTAATTTTCATACTCTTCATTAAAATATAATTAGTACTTTATATGTATAATACATGCAATGTGTTATATATACTTCTCTGAGTCTTCTCCCTTTGATTGCCTTGTAGCATTACAAAGTGTTAATATCAGTCCAGTTAAGGTGGTATAGTCTAGTTATAGCCTAAGGGTACGCCAGTATAACACATCTTCCTCAACGCTTTATATCTTAATGTTTAAACATTTTAATCTCATTAAGAAACAAAGACCCAGATAAAATTGCAATTAAAAATAATTCGCAAAAATTTAGTAATAAAAAATCGCCTTTATAACTTTCTTTCCAATGCTTACAATCCAAAATTCTTCATAAAATCCTCAATGATCCTTACTTTGTCACAAATAAAATCATCAAGGATTTTACCTGAACCTGATTTTAATCCTTCCAAGATAAACTCCATAACCACCCAAACCCACTTAATTCCGAATATAAATTCTCTTTAATTCCTAATAATCTTCGTAGGTCTCTGAAAGAAGATCGAGGTCTCGAGACCTTCTACAATAGACATGTTACTGAATTTCTAACAATGGGTATTTTCGCCACACATTTTAAGCTATTTTAATATAAACCACATCATATTTACTAGTCGAATTTTTTATTTAATACATTTGTTAATTTCAATAAAGAAAAAAAAAAGAAACTTTTATAACATTATCCAAAAGTCGAGGATTTTTTTTTACGAAGGTAATATGTATAATAACAAATTGGAATTGTATAACTCCCTTTTATATTATATACAATTAAAAAATATTTAAATATATGTTATTTCTTTTAAACAACACATATATAAAAGCAATAAATAATTAATTATAAAATAATAATCCATAGTTTAAATTTAAAATTACACAATAAATAAGTTATCTTTTCAATCCATAAAACAGCAATATTCAGCAAGCACGGGCATGAGATCATCAGAATATGCTCATGAGAAAAATTAACTTGTCCAAGAGATTCATCAGAAAAATCAATGCCTCCGCCATTCATGAAGACAAGTCACGCAATACTAATTCGCATTTAGTGATCATTATTAGGACTTTCAGATGGGAATGTTTGGATTCTCCATTAACGATAAACTTCAATTTTAGGAATATTAATAAGAATTCATATACTCCAATATTCATATTCAGATTATTGAAATTCAATATTAAAAGATGATGGATCATTTTATCGAAGGCCATTGTGTAGATGTATGCGCATGGCATATACACATAAACCTACATGACAACTCTTTCACATATGTGCATATCCCAACTTGGTGCGTAAAATCTTATAAATTCTCCATTCACAACCTTATTGAGTTATGGGCGTATCGAATTATCAGTCTTGCTAGGATAATTTGGTAAATTATACTTCAATACCATGTATATATTTAGTAGGAAAGAATACCACAAAACCAGATTGGTCGTTTAATTTTAATTTTGTCCAGTCCGTAGGAAACAATAGATATAATCAGGCAAAACTGACGAAATGGTAACTAAGGCATTTGTGTAGACGATAGGTGACAGCAAGCTCTGTCGGTGGCAGATGTGAGAAACATTTACACTAGAGCTTTTAATCATTTCTGTGTTTACTTGGTTGGTGGGTTAAATATGTTGCGGTTTTGGTTAATTTGATTATCTTCTTTTTCAAATTGTCTCTGTAATTGTTTTTGCCATATTTCTCCTGAGTTTTAATTCATCAAATGATAAATTTTGTGGATTGTTTTACACAGAATACAGTTAAATATTTCTAAATTTGTACCTCGATTCCGCATGCTGAATCTTAAAGTTGACGAGAAAGAATATATCGAAGACGTCAACTATGAACTTGAATATTGCAATGTAGGCAACTGATCGGGAGCTCCACGACTTCTAGCGGGCTGATTTTAATATTTTCCACTAAGGGCAAAATGGACTTATACGTCCGTCCTCGACAAAATCAATAAAAATTAATTATTCCAAAAAAAACAAAAAAATGAACAAAAATAAATCTTAGGATCGAATATAATGTTTTTTTACTATTTTTACAGTATATGATTACTGTAAGTTACCACTGTATTATTTGACAATTAATTCATCAGTAAATTAACACTAAAAATACTGTTTAACCTTTTTAAAAAAAAAGAACAAAAACAATATATTTCTTATAGTAAATTTGTTGAGGTTAAAAACTTCCAATTTGAATATATTTTATTCTAAATTATCAAAATGTTGTACAACGTTTCGGGGCTTTTGTTCCATATTCATATACTTTAATAAACCTACAGATTATTTACTATAACAACAATCCTCATCCATTTGTATTTATAATTCATATAATTATATTTAGCTCACAATTAGTCAAAACTTTTAATTTCACAAGGGAAATTTTGCAATTACCTACATGGCTGAAGAAAACTGTTTTTATTTTATTATCATTCATGATTTTGTGTATTCTTCTCCTCTCTTTAGCACAAACATTGCTCTATATTTCTTACTACCTCTTTGGACCTTATCTCATGTCCAGTGTACTGTTTGGTTACCTCCCTATTTATATGTCCGACTTAGTCTATTGTGTAATTTAAATAAAACTAAATGATTTTTTCTATGATTTGACTGTTTTAAACTCATTTATTTCTTCTGATTTTTATGTTTATATGTTTAGTCTATATATAATGTCGGCGTAATTTTTATTTAAGTGTTTATTGTCAGTTTTGTAGTTTACTGTGTCTTGGATGTTTTTGTTATATGTATAGCTTCCAGAAATCTGATTTTTGTGTTTTGTATCTATTATATTAGAATTTTTAAAGTTGAATTTGTGGTTGAATTTTATGCTGTGGTAAGCCAGTGCTGAGAAAAAGAAAATTCGCTATATTTCTATTTTGTCCAGATTATGAATATTTACTGATTTTGGCTAAATTTCTTCAAATGAGATTTTCTTGTACAGTTATGAACCCAAATATGATAGATTTGAGGGAAATTAAAATATATATTGAAATGAGAGAAATATTCTCTGTTTGGAAATATTATTGATAGTATTTAAAAAAGAGGTTCCCAACCCGCGATCCACGAGATCCTTGGGAGTTGGTCAACGCACAGTTCTATAGTTCACACATACTTGAAACTGTTTAACGGTTTACCTATCCTGATGTTCCAGAGTTAGGTTTAGCTTTTAACCAGTAAATGAACTAGAAAATGTAACCAAAATGCTTTAGTAGCTACCCTAAAATTAGATTTTTTTTCTTTTTTTGTTGGGACTCCTGCTGGTCCTAAGTTAGTAGAGGATGTATGTTCTCTACACAGTTCCATTTCTAGTCAAGTTATCCGCAGACTTACGGGTTGGGCAACTCCAATTTCAAGAGATTTCAAATAATTTCATTTTAACAATATTAGAAATGGTATACCTTCTTCTTTAGAAATGGTATGGGAGAAATATTTTAT
>NW_027115809.1:746449-749220 GCF_000696795.3 Halyomorpha halys | reverse complement strand
ATTCTCCTCTTACCCATTTGTTCAATACGAACAGTCCACTGAAAAGCTCATATATTTTAAACAATTCATAATTTTGATAATTACATTTAATCAAAAATGTTTGAATCTAGGAACTCTTATCTGGTTGAAAACACTTGAGCATAACTAATAAACATGATTTATGATTAATAAACTTGATTTATGGCTATTGTCCCAACATTGTCTTTCTAACTGAACACGATAGAGCAACTGCAATATTTCAGTGAAACCAAATACTAAAGGAATAAATTTATTAATGAGGAAAATCTCTAAATGTATAAAGTTAAGAATATATTAATAAAAATAATTATATAATTCAATATTGTTTCTAATCGTATTTCAATACTATTCATTATTTAGTTTTAAAGGAAATTATGATATTTTATGGTTTCGTTTCAGAGTAAGCTTTATTAAGCTATTTACCAAAAAACAATAAATATATAATAAATAATAAAATAAAAATCACTTAAGTTCCGTTATAAGCTAAAAAGGATTGATTTCTTGGATCCCGTAAATTCCGGTTAAATTATTAAATCATTTAGCAACTGGACATATAAATTTTTATTTATAATTCTTTATTACGAATAATATTATTAAGGACCGTTAATTTCAAAAACAATAATGAATATACACAATTAAGTTAGCTATACGTCCTATGCAAGATAAATAAAGCTATACAACATTACCAAATTTCAAATCAAATAAAAAAAACTATAATCTATAAGTAAATAATAAAAATCTAAAAAGTGCTAATAAGATAAACTAACGGACGTTATATTACCAGCATTTCACTAAATATCAAAGAATAACTAAATTAGCAAGAATTTAAATAAATACTCTTTTGCAACACATGAAGCAATACAGACAGTTCCATTTCAGAAAACACACCACATCAATAAAGACTGATATATGACTCAGCCAGACGTGAGCGGGGAGAAAAAGTGGTCACTTCCCATAACTCATGTGTAGGCGAGTCCTAGTCTTGAACATCTAAATTATTTAAATTTCCCTTTTTTCATTTGAATAACAAAACATTTTAAAAATTACTTAATAACACTAGTAATATTTTGGAACACATTATCACATTCGTAATGGTTGTTGCATCAGTTAGTATATATCCACGATGTGCGTTGGAGGCATGCGACATCCCCCTTTTCTCAATCTTTAAAGCAGAATTGGCTGTCATTTTTCAAATTCACATGTTGATTTGTAATTCTTCAAATGTCATAACAATAAAACTTCCACAAAAAAAATATAATAAAATCGTTGTCTATTTAAAAAAAATTTGAATATTTATACAATAAACATAATTGTATTTAATTGTCCCTAAAACATAAAGATCGAGAGCACTAAACAAAACAATATTAATAATTATTATAAATATATATAACAGAAATAATTATTTTTTAGGTATTAAAATCATCCAATCTTAGTAAGAAAGTCGTTCAAAAAAGACACAAAATAGCCAAAAAAAACCTACTCATTAGTTGTATAATTAACTGTTTCTTTTTGTTAATTATTATTTGTTCATTTGTGTTTAATTCTTTTTTAATAACATTATTAGAAGTTAGTCTAATAAGTACCCTATGATTTATGTGATGATATGTGATTGTGTTTTATTTTGTATTTTACATATTCTGTTAAATGTTTCTTATCCAATTTATTAGTTAATTATATTTTATGATGTTCTATAGGCTCATTTTTATTTTTAAAATTTTGTATTGTACTCTAAGGCACTAATGCCACAAAGGGATGAATAAAGAATTGTATTATTATTATTATAAAAAAAATCTAAGTACAATTAAAGAATATGAATATAAATAAATAAAATAATAATTAATAGCAAATACAGTAAGGTGTGACATAATTAAAAATGTATCACTGAAATAATACTTAATAGAAGTAACAAATAAAGTTAAAAGAAGAAAAGACAGGATAAATAACGCGGATATGCAATAATATATCAAGGGAATAGATAAATATGAACTAAATAAATAATATAGAAAATATAATTATTACTCTAGTAGTACACTTTTAATTCTCTTTTCATAACATTACTTGCCATAATTAATATTCTAATCATAATTATTCTATCCATTTATATTTATATTCCTTTAATTTACTTTGTTCATTGTGCATCGTTTTTAATACAAATTCCTTTGCATATACTTATAAGATTGCCATACAATATTTCTATTTTTTTCTCATGTGGCCCTGATGAAGATCTGCAAAGTGTGGCGAAACACTGTTTTTTTTCTGCTGCCGGATTAATAATTCTTCCTTCCAATACTAAAACCATTGCAAAAATAATATTTGGCTTCAAGTATCTAGGAAATAGATCTCAAGTTCCAAGATTGTAAGCAATATAACAAATCCTCAACCAAGAGAAGATACAACCGCAATTGGAGTTGGTCTGGGGTCCGTAGGAAAAACTAGTGGAAGATCTCAACCATCGCAAATGGGCGGTTTCACGTCCAGCTCTTTTACACAAAAGGCGGTGAAAAAAAGTTGAGGAAAAGAGCTGAGAATATTGTCGCTGACCTTTATTTAAACTTGAACACAAAATATTGTTATAAATATTTATAATTTTAAAGGAAAGTTTTTTTTTAATAATTTATTTATTGATATTTACAACTGTATACATATATACACATCAAGTAAATTTGCTGTAAGTGATATTATGATATGATAACAACATGTGGAGAATCTACCCATTGATAAAACTCCAAAAACATTTCTAAAGGAGAAGATCT
>NW_027115809.1:737107-746399 GCF_000696795.3 Halyomorpha halys | reverse complement strand
TCTAAAGGAGAAGATCTTGAGGCCATCTTCTTTTCAGACGTCTAGGAGGATTATTAGGTAGTGAAGGAGAAGCCAGGTTAGAAACGAGTTGGTTTCTGGTTGGGTGGTTGGGATGTTTATTATGGAAGGATTGGTATCTGGTTCTGGCCAAATCGGCAACATAGGGGACATTGAGGTCCAGATGGATGATTTGATTTGTGACAAAGTAAGGAGCATTAAGGATTTTGGACTGTAAGGACTGGATTCGAGAGGAATTAGATTGGTTAGTGGAGCCCCAAAGCTCAACTCCGTATGTCCAAATAGATCAGTCTTTTGTAATGGATTGGAAGTTAAAGGAAAGTTAAATGGGAAATAATATTTAACCATATCTATGTACATACAGAGATAATAATAGTTGACAAGCTAAATTACCAGATAAGATAGTGCTTTAAAATTATTTACAACTACATTAGCCCGCCAGAGGCGTGTAAAAATTCAGCACATCAATACAAACTTAAATCTTTTTTTAAAACTTCCAATTTATATGGAGGACTGTAAAAAGTAGCGTATTTATAGTAAAAATAGATTAACTGTTTTACACAAAAACATTTTAAAATTCTAATATATACTAATTTAACCACCTTTTCCGAATATTCTCGATAATCTACTTATACTATAACCAACTACGGACATTTTGTAAATCTGGTTCTCTCTAAATATTTAACACACTAATTTGAAACTTAATTACCTATTATTTAACTAAATAAATTGTATCCGTTTACGTATCAAACACTTTATAACTATTATATACATCCAACGTTTCGGCCATCATCCACAAGGATAATCTTAACTATAATAACATTTTTGATAAGTGAGTGACATTAGTGTAAGGTAAATTGTGATTAAAAATTTATAAATTACATGAACAAGTGACAATAATAGGTTAAATTAATTAAAATTACTAGACCTGGACAGGAGAGCCGGCAAAATATATTAATAGTTGGATATGAGATGTACATTTATGGTTAAGCCAAACAAAACGTTTAAAATATTAATAAAGAGCGTTTGAGACTTAAATACAATTTATTTTATTTAAACAATAAAAATCAGTCTCGAAGAAGTAATAAGATTAATTACCAATAATTTTATACTTATACCAAACTCGTGGATTATTTTAAATTTTAGCAGTAGACCAAGCGGGAATTTCTAACTGCGATATAAATAATTTAAATATATTTATATTTTTTAATGATTTAAATATACCACAACATTATCGAAACTTTTAATTGCAGTAATTAGGTTTAATTAATTATTTAGTAATTATGAGCATCATAATAGACTTTCAAATGGTGTAATCACAATCAAAATCTGTATGCTTTCTGGGAACTTAATTGAAAAAATAAATAAATATATCAGATGTCTATATGAAACCTAGCGTTTTCTCGGTTTCTAAGCGCCTAAAGGAATATTTTTCTTTATTTCTTGAGAATTATTAAAGGATTTTTTTTCTTCATTTCTTGAGAGTTAAAACTGTATTAAATCTAAAAATAGAACAAGTAAACGTGAAAGGCTATAAAGACACGGTTTTCTATGGCTTTTTATTTTTATGACAAATAAATAGATAATAAGTCATCTTCATTTCAGGCGTTTCCTAGGATTATTATGGAAGGATTGATATCTAGTTCTCCGACCAAATCGTCAGCATATGGATAAGTGAATGATTGAATTTTTATGGATGATTTTGGATTGTAAGGATTGGATACGAGAGGAGTTCGATGGTTTTAGTGGAGACCCGTAGCTCAACTCCGTTAGTCCAAGTAAGCCTTCCTAGGAGAATATTTACTTATTTATTTTCATGGAAGAATATATATTCATTCATACTAATAACTCAATCTTTTTTTTTAACATCTTTATTGTATATTATATAATACATTGAGTAAATTTGATCTTAGTTAAAATGGCGTCTTACAGGCGTGTAGAGCAACTACCCATTGGTAGCACTCTAATGACATTTTACATTAGCTGGTCTCGTGGCCATCTTCTTTTTAGGCGCTTCGGAGGATTGTCAAGAATGGAAGAGGATGCAAGGTTAGAAACTAGGGGGTTTGAATGGTTAGGGAGTTTGTAATGGTAGGAGTGATATCTGGTTCGGGCTAGATCGGTTACATAGTGAATATCAAGGTCTTTACTTTATGTATGATTTTATTTGTGACACTATAACTCAATCTAAAAAATAAAAAGTGTATTTTTACCCCGATCTTTCGTGTATACTGTTTTGCCAATAGAATAAATAAAATCGTATACGAAATATAAATTTTATAGTTCATAATTTTATTTTTTGAGATTTCATTTGTTACACACACCATACCTCACTTTTTCTGTCAACAACTAAAACCACAAGGTGCAATGAATGATAAACATGTTCAATTACGTTATCTCAAAAACGTTTAAGCTTGAAATACATAATTTTTTTTTTCTTTTCCTTAAATTATTAAAATTACTTGAATTAATTTGTAGAATTTCAATAGTGTTTAAAACACATTAACATTACTCTGTTTCCTTCGAAACAGGATATGAGAACCAGATTGTTCTAAAATGACTGTCATCTAAGTTAGTCACGTTCCAGCATCATCCAATAATACCACTGGAACAGTTCCAATGACCAGATCCACTGGAGATGTCTTCCTGCATTATACGGCTAATAATCTGAATGGATACTTATATACTAAAAGGCGAATTTAAACAAGAGTGAAAATACTTTGAAATAACTACGAATTACTTATATTTCACAATCGTACAATCACTCCTTCTAATCTACCCTTTGATTTGAGATAGAAGAAAACCCGTGGTGTTATAATTCGATTTCGAAATGTTATTACGTAGGAGTACATGCATCGTGGGTGGTACGTAGGTGAAATACCATTCCAGTAAAAGTTATTTAAAAGTTCAACTAGCATCATATCTAAATATGTAATTCCAACTTATACTCCTAGTCATTTTAATTTAACTGTTTTTAAATATTTCCTTTTTTACTACTTTTTATAATAAAAAATTAACTTAATAATATGTTAATTTTAAAATTGAAAATATAACTTGGAAAGTTATATTTATAATAAATGTTTATTAGTCAAGCTTCTTTGCTATTAAGCTAATTATTACCATTAACAAATATATTAATAATTATTATATTTTTAAAAAAATTAAATATGTACCGCTAGAAACTATGAAGAGTCTGGAGTACTTTTTAAGAAAGGGACGGTTGTGCAAGGCGGTGATTTGGTCAGAATCACCCTTGACCATCAGATTCCACTTTACTCACTTAAGAGTGCCCACTTTATTCGGCTGAACTCTGGAGGGCTCTCTAGAACCCACAGGACTGACTCACGGCTACAATAAAACAAAAAATAATTGGCTACCACAGCGGGATTTAAACCCGGATCCTTGGCGTTAGTAGTCTAGTGCCTTACCCTATCCACCCCCACAATTATTATTATTATAATTATTATAAATTATATATTAATAATAATCATTTTTACTTTATTATAGTTATTTTTAAATAACTTATTAGCTATTAGTTTAATAGTGAATGATTAGGTTCATATATAAAATACAAGGTTTATAAATTAATTGTTTCAAAAAAGTTTGAATACACATAATAGATAATCTACTTAATTTTAACCGAATGCAATCTTTACTATCAATAGTAGTCAAAAACTGTGGAATTATCAATTTGAACGTTTTAAAGAAAGTTTGAAAATTTGCTTATGTATGTTTTTTGGCTTGCTGATTACTAATTTCAACTTTGTGACCTTCAATTTTCTCTGTAAATATCTAAAAAATATTTACAGTTATCTGTTTAATATAAACATTTCACTAAAATATATACTATAAATAGTATGAATACACACTTAATGCTCAATACTCACTACCCTGTAATACTATGGCAGTTAGTATTAATACTCCTTAGTAAATAAATTAATCAATCAGGCTTCTTGCCCGCTTATATATTGAATAAATATATATTGGGTATCGCAATATCATAATATTGCGGCTGCACTGCGGACCTGACTAATAGTTCCTTCCGTAAAGGTTGGGTGCCGTGATGGAAGGTCTCCTATAATACAATACCTATACTCGGTGCCTGGCACACTTCGATTCCATCAGCACACACCTCATTTATTTTACGAGGGCGTTTTCGACATGAAATGGCATAACTCGTTTTTATTTTTATCGAAGATATTTTCTAAAAGAAAATGTAGGTTATAGGAGATATAATCTATAGCGTTTGAACCTCAACCTACCTCGTTTGAGATAGTCTAGGACAATGTTCGACAAACTTAAAGCTAATTCTACCATTAAAGGCGCACAGGAAATGTTTACAACAGAAAGTTATATTTTAATAAATAATATGTTTAGATATAATTTAATAAAAACAATACGTCATTACACATACACTTATGTAAATAATATATTCATACTTCATTCACATGAAAATATTGATTATTTTAATTAATGAGAACAATGTACTTGTATTTCATTTCCTTAGAAATTCTTATAGAATCCAAGTTCTCACGGATAATTTGATCACTCAATTAATTTTGAATAATGATTAGATTGCGGAAACAAATATTCACACATGTAAGAATGTACTAGAAAAACAAAGTGGACCTTTTTCGACTCATTTTAATCATTTCAATTATCATCGTTGTTTTATTTTTAAAAAATATTTCAGTTCACATCTTACTTAAAACTGTTTTGTTTTTTTCCCCCCAGATTTCCGAATAAGCGACGGAACACTTATTTCTAATAATAAAATTTACAAATAATTAATTTATCAACTATAATTTATTGCTCCAACAGTTTCAGAGTGGTATAGTGAGACATACTTCACACGACATTTGACCTACAAACTATGACAGAATTTATCACGAGGAGGCATATCAAATTTTTGATAGCCTCCAGTACTGTACGAACCCATTATTCAGTACTGGACGGCAACTAAGATAGCAGACCCACATGAACAGACTCAGTCTAGACTGAGGACAGGTAACTAAATTATTTATTACTCCCCCCTCCCATGAGCCCCGTCACCATCAGACTGACACAAACTACTACCCTTTTCCAAATGAACAAATTTCCTCAGCCCCCTCTTCAAATGCATTACCAATGCAGAATAAGAAGCTACTCTCAAACCGTTTTTCCCATCATGATATCAAACCTATGGGGCTTAGAAAAAAATAAAATAAAAAATAATCTCAGACTCGACTGAGAACTACTAACTTACTAATATCACGAAACCTGGACACCCGTGGGGGTTAGAAATAAAAAATAAAATAAATTGATTTAACACCCTGGGTGTCTATCGAAGTAGTTTGAAGAAAATCTCTGATTTTTCCTTATTTTTATAATTTTCCTTGACTAAGTAAATTATACTGGAACTAATAAGATATGTTACCTTATCAAACATGCATCTAATACTAATGATTATACATAATTCACAACTATCATTTTTAAACATATTAAAACTTATCAGATGTTAATACAGTAAAAACTTTGAAATGGGATTAGGACGATTACGAAGTTATTTAATGGACATTAATATTTTTAAAAACAATTGTCTGCATATTTACAATAATTTTACAAACATCCGTGAATGGTTTTGGGTTTATGATTGTAATAAGGAAGTGAACTACTAAGATTTTCTTCTTTGATATATATTCACGGATCTAATAAACTTTGATCGAAGAAGTAATGATTCTATATTAGTTCTGAGAGAAACTCTCAGCCCAGTATTAATGACTAGGCAATAATATAAATGGCACTTCTAAAGGTTCAAAGCATATGATTTCTAACAAAAAACAACGTAAGTGCCAACTATTCATAGAATAATATTTTATAAAATTAAATATGAGTACTATTTTGTATATCTTAATAAAACATATTAAAAAAAAAAAATTAAAACGCAAATAATTGAAACAAAATAATGTATATGGTACACAGTGTAATGTCCGAGACGTTGCAATTCCAAATCAACTAACTAACAGTTTTAGTACTGGACAGCACATGGTAAGGGGATTTGTTTTTCTTAAAAAAACTGTAGGATAACATGTAATTTAACTGGTTTTGGAAGACATTATTTGATCTCGAATGTACGAAAAGGATTTTTGGAAGAAATTATTTTATTTTATGTAAGAACACTTTGAAATTTGATTATGGACTTAGACGCTGTTGGAATGCAACACCTATTTTATTTATGTAATTTAAAAATATGTAATTTTTTTTTAGTTATTTAAGGGAAATTCTAAAACAATATTAAACAGTAAATAATATTTTTTTAAAAATGTTTTGAGGTTAATCACTTCCATAATTTGAAATAAATTATTGTTTATTTATTCATGATGGAAGTGATTAACCTCAAAAAATTTTAAAAGAATTGATTCACCAGACTTCCTAGAGAGATAATCCAGATTAGTAAATAATATTGCAAAGAACTATATACACTTTCATAGTAACCAGCAGACAATATGAACAGAACTATCGATGACAAAACTATCGATTCTGCGTAACGAACTCGATATACTGCGAACAGTGAGTGCCAGCCGGGGACAATCTGATTCATCAACTCTACTGAAAACTCTTGTTCAACCTCCAACTATACAATTCCCACTAAGCCGGTTCAAAGACCTTTCTATGCGTTTGTTAGAGTGTCCCATTCACGGCTCATACAGGAAATTACCATTGACTATGGTTTGGTTATAAATATTATGCACCAACGGACCCGGTAATGCTTCCCTATTGCTGTATACGAGGATGAATATAGATTTATTTATCACAATTGATTGTTTGTTGTAAATAATTGTATTCAGTCAAAATTAAACATTTAGAGATACTTTATTATTATGGTTTGGTAACATAAATTGAGACAATGAATGCTATGAGGAGTGAAAGAGTAATTTTTATTTAAAAGATAGAAATTATTTAGATACTACTGCTACACCGAACGTAGTAGTTGTTTAGGTCTTTGAAAACTGTTTTTAGCACCTCAAGAAACCCTTAAACACGAATTTTCGAAAAAATCGGAAAATAAATTTTTTTAGTCCAAACTTTCCGCCCTTCATCGGCCTTTGATTCCTTTTTAAAAAGCAAAGAAAAGGAAATAACTTCAATACTATTCCACCAATATATACTAAACCTGGCAGTGGTTTAGGGCTCTATAAACTGCACTAAAAGACACAAACCGGGTCTAATTAAACAAATTAGAACCTGAGATAAAAAATAAAACGTCTGATTTTTCCCGTCTATTTTAAACCCTTATAATCAAATATAACTTTGTCAGCCGAAAAAAGATCAGACATTCAGCTTTCCACCGGTTCTATTAACGTAAGAATCGGATAAAACGAATAGGAGTTATTAACGGTTAAGTGAAAAATAGTCACCTGAGAGAAAAAAAAAAATGCTCTGTATAAATCGAGGTGAAAAATTAATGATTTTTAATTTCTTTGAAAAATGGTATGTTGTACTTTGAGACACCTCTGAAAACGAATATAATATGCTTTTCGGAAAAAAAAAAATTGACCTACGTTACTCCGAGGCTTTTTTTTTTTTTTAATAATTTATTTATTGATATTTACAACTGTATACACATATATACAACAAGTAAATTTGCTGTAGGTGACACAGTGACATGATAAAAATATGTGGAGAATCTTCCCACTGATAGAACTCCAATAACATTTCTAGAGAAGAAGATCTCGAGGACATCTTCTTTTTTTTCTACTGGAGAATCCAGAGCGATCATTGTCTTTAAACCTTTCCATGGTGAAAGGGAACATTTAAAAAAAAAACACTCGCAAATCGTTCCAGTAATTCAAAATTATTGTGGACAAAGATACAATACAATTATTGTGTAATTATATAATACAATTATTATACAATTGTATACAATATACAATTATTGTGGACAAAGATTCGACCATTCCCTTTTATATATAGAAGGTTTTTAACGAATTTATTATTATTGTTTATTCGTTATAAATATTAGATATTTATCGTTATATTTTTTGTTTAGTCGCTTATATTTTTGTCAGGATTATTTTTTTATCTCAGGATAAACATGAAATTTTCCATATTTTTCGCTCTTAAGCTATATTAGTAGGATGTTCTTTTGTCTGGTAAAATATGATATTAAACTAGAAGGATGCTAGAATGAAAAAAATTATTAGCAGGAGACCTTCATCACTTTAGTGTTATTTTCCCCTAATTTTTGTATAGACAATATATATAAAGTGATTTTATTGTTTCATTAATGCTTGAAAAACGCGAAAACAATCTTGGTGGAGGAAAAGAAGTGCACTTTTTCAAAACCATATCGATTCACATACAGTCAACCATCTGACTCAATTTTGAGGGACTATAAAGCTGTTCAAAGCCTTGAAAAGCTCCACACAATTAACGTATAAAAGAACACCGGTCAGTTACTCACTTATTAATCACTATTTATCCACAATGCCTATTAATTTTAAATCATTAATGGTGGTTCCCTTTATAATGCAGATAAGCAATAAGTCTGAGTTTGAAAAAATTCGGACACTAAGTGGTTTGAAAAAAAAAATTCTAAAACGAAAAGAGAGAGGAATTAAATCGCTCGAAGTGCAGGACTACCCACAAGCAATATAACTTTTAGTTCAGCTTATAAGTTTATCTCAATCTAATGAAAGATTAATAAATGAGGGAAAACTATGGAGCAGTTTCGTAATCCCTCATAAAGTCCCGGAAATTTTAACTTTGCTTACCAGTAAAATTATGCAAATCCTACTTATCAAGCTTTACCAGACTACATCAATAAAAAGAAAAGTTTGTCCACGTTCAGGTTTCCTCAAATTACTCCCCCCTTTTTTTGAAATATTTTATTTAATTTGTGTAAAATTTTATAAATTTATTTTATATAGGTCCAAAAAAAAAAATCAAGAAGCCTTAGTGATTTAAATTAACTAAAATACCAATAAATAATTTATAATAAAAATGCTGTTATTATCTCCTAATTTTGTATCCCTACATCCCAATAACGATATAATATCAATAGGAATAATAAAGAAATGATTTTTACAATTAGATGATATGATCGGCAAATCATTTTGTGGAGGATAAATGAAAATAATAACATAGTTGTAATTTTTTATAACAAAAAATGGAGTTGTTTGTTTTTCTTTAGTGGTGTAAAACATAATTGGTAATTAACGCCATTTATACCTTATTTAATTTTTCTTATTTTTTTTTATGTATTCATTTAATTTTATTACTATCCATAATTTTA
>NW_027115809.1:732565-737057 GCF_000696795.3 Halyomorpha halys | reverse complement strand
TGTCTTTAATTTTATTTTTTTAAATATATTTATTTAATTTTTTTTTGTCTGTCCGATGTTATATTTGTGCCAGTAAATCTTTTGATTTTAAAAACTCAAACACCAATTTCACTGTTATAACATCATCTCTGAGGGTTTTTGAAATATCCGGGTTTAATCCTAAGCTATTGAGGCGAGATGTAAAATATGGGCATTCTTGAAAAATATGGCTAACTGTCAAATTGTTGTTGGAATACTGACAGTTTGGAGGCGTTTGTTTTGAAATAAGATGGGAGTGAGTGAGCCTCGTGTGACCTACTCTTAGCATGGCTAGTACGACCTCTTCTCAACGGCAATTGTATCTGGAGAAAAAAATGGAGTAACATACTTGATAGAGATTTCTATTCTTATTTATTTATTGATATTTACAACTATATTACATAAAAATGCATCTAGTAAATGTGATATAGGTTTTACAAAGATACAGACGGCATGATAGTCATGGATTAGAGAGGAAGCAAGGTTAGAAACTAGTGGGTTCGCGTGGTTAGATCGTCTACATATGAAACATTAAGGTCTGTATGGATGATTTTGTTTGTAAAAAAGTAAGGAGCATTAAGGATTTTGGATTGTGAGTATTGGATACGAGAGAAATTCAATGATTTAGCGAAGCCCCAACGTCAACTCCTTCGTCAAGTCCAAATAGGCCTTGTTATGATCATGTAGATGAGTCTTATAATTAAAAGTTTAGACCTTTTGACTAAAAATTAAAAAAAAAAATACAAATTTTTTATTTCATTCAGAAAACTTTTTTTGATCTGAAGTTTATGGAAAGAAATTATTAGTTTAAAATGCATAAAAAATGACGAGTTATCAATCTCTGCTTGCGTACAAGGTCGAACGGTTCGGAGAATAGGACCCAATCGATCGGAATATCGTGTCAAGTGCCTTCTATTCGGGACATTTCCTTTGATCACAAGGTCAATTTGGAGTTAGGGATCGATATTATAAAGGCCCTAAATATCATTATACCAAAAATACAGTATAATAAGCCCTAAGAAGGCTAAACCACTTGACTCATAGTCATTCAACACTGTTGCCAAACACAGAAAAACTTTTTTCATATCATAACTTCGTGTAGTGTATGAAATTCCCAGCGAAGAGAACTGTCTTACAATTTCGGAACTTCTAAGCAGTAACTAAAATGAAGGGTATAAGATCACAGATATCGTACTTAAATCCAAGTGTTCTTACCACTAATTTCAGACAAACATGACAGATTCAAATTTGGTACACCCAAAATCATATACCGGGAGAGAATATTTTCAAACGAAAAGTAAAAGAAATAATCATCTTGGAAAAACATAAGAATCGAGCTACTAAAAAATAAATAAAAATAAAAAAATTGAATGTACAAAATTTAAACCCATTTTACTAAAATCTTATAAACACATAAAACACAATTAATAACACTAATTATTAATACATAGAAAAAACATAACTCACACTTCCCTTTCTTCATTTCACACTAGCTTAGTATTATTACAAAATTTGTTAGTTGCAGTGGACTGTTATTAGTTATTAAATGTAGAATACATCAGTTATTAAACAATTATATGTAATGTTTCTTTTTCTTTTAATCTCAATTTGTTTTATGAATATTTTATTTTTTAATAAATGGTTATTTAAACGAAAACCTTTTTTCTTTTTTTTTAATGTTGCGCCAAAATATGGGAAATATATCTCGAAATGTAGCCAAAATATAATTGTTTAATTTTGACTATACCTCGATATCTTCAAACATGTATGTATATATATATCAATATCACTTATAGTTAAGAAAATTTTTCGATAAATAATAATAATAATAATGTGAACCTATCCGACCCATAAAGGGTTATGGTTCAATTCTTTGTAAGGAAGCACTGTTTCTAGAACAACGGTTATAAAAATTGATTTTACAAGATCATGCTCAACGGATAGATTTTTCTCCACTTTACAAGGCTGGGTGGACAAAGGAGGGCTCCAGAAACCACAGTGTTGACACAAGGCTACAGTGTAACAGAAAATAATTACGCCACAGCCGGATTCAAACCGGATCCTTCCTTAGAGTTAGTAGCATAGTACCTTAACACTCTGCCACCGCCTTCCCATCAACACATATCTCCAAATATTTTAAATCTTTCCCGCTTATAAATTAAAAATAATGCATTATTCAAATAAATTTTTTAACTAAGTTAACGAGAAAATTATACACTCATTATTGGATTATAGTTATTTTTTGTTTTCCACACTGTTTTGACGCGAGCTCAGCAAAAATCGTAAAACGGGAAATAATCCTCAAAAGTATATGTTAGAAAGAGATTCCGAGTTTTAAAAAATGTTCAGTTACTTTCATTAGGATGCTGTTCGACTTTTATTTAAGTGGCTGTCCCGCGAAACGATAATTTCTCTCCCTATGGTTAGAATAGGATGGTACCCTGTAGATAAACTCTCGCCCCCCCACCGATGTAAGAAACGACCAGGAAGGGTAGAAAAAGGCCAGAATCGATCAGTTAACTTTTATTTCTATTATTCCCGGCGAACACTGCTTTGAATAGTCCTCCAGGGAAATTTTATGAAGGAACCCTTTATAAGCATAGGGACTAAATAATGAAACAAGAGAATGAATTGTCCTCAGCAAGAGATACTTCACGAAATTGATTGTTTTGCCGACGGCATTTTTTATTTATTCCTTGAAACTATTAATAATACAGATCGCATTTACAACAAATATTAAGTTGAATTATGCTATTATGTTTTTTTGATTAATGATAGGACTTTGAATGGACCAACCATTATGACGGGCTTTCGTTTAGAAAGGAATACATTTTTTATGCAAATCTAGTGTCAAAGGAGAACCGTTAGACCGATTTATAGATTAGAAGAAAATTACTGATATATATTTTATTGATATTATATTCAGAGCACGCTACAAGTTCGAATGTCAAATCATTAATGCATAAGACACCCTGACCTATTGACTGACTACCAGAATAGACACCTTATCAACTTATAAGGACCCATAATCGTCAAATCCGTAGGGCAATTTAAATATTTTGAAAAAGTGGCTCGAAATATCTCTAAGAGTCAAGGTCTAACTAATAGGCAAATAAGTCTATAACAAAAGTATATATGTATTATATTTTATGATGCACTCTTGAACTCAAACTAATATTAGAACGCAGTTTTATGAAGATTACTATAAATTTATGTAGTGACTAACTTTTAAAGGACGGATGTTGCTAAAGAACGGTTTTCATCCAATTGCATCTTTTCCTAGCTTCAAACTCAGTCAAACCCCCTCAGAAATTCGAAACATGAGAAGTATTGACATTAACTTTATGTTGCACGAAATTGCATCTTTTTGGGGTTACAGCAAGAATTGCACATTTTGAGGTTCTTCTGAATGAAACTGTGTTTTTGTTCGTTTTTCTAGCTATGAAATCATTGTTTAAATTTACGAATTCGTCAGCGATTTATTAAAAAAAAATTTAATAATAATGTTACGAAACTAAAAATTAAATATTTAGTTAAATAATTCATAATATGAACTCAATACACGTTAAAAACGTATTTATTACATATCACACTAGTATTTCTAAAGTGACACAACTCAAAATTCAAGACAACTGACAATGTGACACTCTTGCCTATGGAGGGGGAAATAGCATTAAGGGAGCAAGAGTGACACAAGTGCCCTCTGGCGGACAAGCTCTGAAGCTAGGTGATACAGTTTTGATGATTCATAAAGATATATTTACCAATTTCTTTCATAGTCATAACTCAAAAACACCGATTTTTGAGTTGTGTCACTTTAGAAATACTAGTGCGATATCCTCTATACGATCTAAGCAATAACATATTGAAATTTAATATTGCACTTTTTATCCTGAATTAGACAATTTCGATTTTAATATCATAAAATTGAAAGTATCAAACAACAATTTCCTTTATTTTACATACATAGGTTTGTATACAGATATTTATTTTTTTTAAAAAATTTTTGTGGAGTAGTAAGAAAAAAATAACTCGAACGAATAATAAGTACATCATTAGTTATGCTTTATACTTCCAACGAGGCTTAAATTGCGAGTACATATAAGCAAAATTTGAAAACTAAAAGCACTCATTGAGGAGTTGAAAAAAAACAAAGTTATTCAGTAACGCCAATCTTAAACAGCAACATTCTTCAAAAATTGAATTCCTTTGTAAAGGATGAAAAAAAAATTCGCGAACTAAATTTCAGAAATAATTGTTTTCCTAATATACGATCAAAATTAAATTAATAACGGTCGGTATAGGCGAAGGCTATTAAAAAATTGGCCCAATCTAAAGCCGCCTTGTAAAGGAGCGTTAATCGATATAAATGCTCTGACTAAAAACAATTTTAGACCCTGGCTTTATTTCATGCCTCTCAACCTTTCAGCTTCAGAGTAATTAACCTCGATAATTAATCGTTTTTGAAACATTA
>NW_027115809.1:709203-732500 GCF_000696795.3 Halyomorpha halys | reverse complement strand
TATATATAGATAGATAGATAGATAGATAGATAGATAGATAGATAAATGTATTTATTGGCTAATTACAACGTATGAATGGAGTCTGGCCCAATTGATGTTAGTAAATTAGTTTACAAATATTTAAAGTTTATATTAAAACGCCATATTTTAATTATAATTTTTAACATAAACGTGTGAACTGCAACTAAATACCTACGTAATAAATACATACAATATAATACCATCTTGATTTAATATCTTATATACATACAATGTAATACCATTTCCAAATGTTTAACATTTTACCTATTTTATACCTTAGAAAATAGAGAACTTTTTTTTTTTCTCTTACTTACTAACAGTTAAAACTTATAAAAAGGAAACAAAGATTTAAAAATAACATTCAGCCAACTATCAGCCCATCCCAAGAATTGCAGAAGTGACCTTTGCAATCATGCAGAACGTATCAACTCGCCAGCATCGCAAATATTTGTCTTCAAAATGAAGCTTTATCGATGCTGAATAATTTTTTTAAAGAAAGGATAGATAGCAATTCCTCGAAAAGAATACAACATAATGGATATAAAATAATCAATCACGATATCCTAAAAAAATAAATAAATTGCTAAATCGCATGCAGATAATATAAAATAAATAGATAGTTGAAATCTACGAATAATAAATTGTTTTATAAGATATTCCTGAAATATAGGATAAAATTCAAAGCGATAAATTAATATAAAGTGAAATATAATGCAATGGCTACACGCGAGAGATAAAAAAGTTTGCACTCTGATATTGCATTATTCTGTTTTTGCCCTATATCCCCTGAAAATATTATAAAGGGAATTGTGCTGTATCGAAGACCATTTCATAAACACTAGAACACATTTTGGGGGGGTTTGAGAATGTTGGCTTATCTCCAGAGAACCTCTTTAACTAACTGAGCAGATCATCGTGTGAACTATGCAATAAATTTGAGTTCAAATTTCATGCTGTTCATAGGAATATTTTATGGTTAAGATCAAGCTCACCTCTAAATGGATAAAAGGGTTGAAAATAGGAATTTGAATAGAATTAGTGTTGGAGAAGTTGCTTTTGTGGTAGTTGAATTTTTTTTCTTCCTCCTACCATATTTTTATTTTATAATTATTATATTATATACTTATTTTTTTAAAGATGTTTAAAGTTATTTGTACTTCCACAGCCTTTCCCAATGTTGTTAATTTTATTTTATTTCTATTTGGTTTCGGCTTCCTTTTGCTTTTGTCCCAAATTAGGTATACTGTGTTCAATAGCGGAAATACATGTTTTTTATAGACTGTGTCCAAAGGGATCTGACGGTTTTTATAAATGTTGTCTTAACAACCTTTATGTGGTTCCATAAAGCCATAAAAATAGAGGATTATCAATATAATAATAAAAAAAAAATTAAGATTGTTTCAACCCCAAGCAACAAAATAATCATAAAATGCAATAATAAAAAGCATACCTTATGGTTTTTTTATTATATAATAATAAAAAGCTCGAATCAACATAGGACTTGTCTTACCTGTAACAATATGAAAATACATATAAGTAAACATAAACAGAACAATATCAATATTACAGAATAAGTATATTAATAATGATAACAATAATATAACATTACATTATACCAATAGTTAGAATATTAAATCTATATCTATTATTGACTGCGAGCAAAATATATAATTTATAATATCAAGCTGAAAGTTTTTAGAGATATTTGCTACTTTTTTTTTTTTTTTTTTGCATTTATATACGCGCTGTATATATAAATCTAATGTTTCTTTTTTAAAACTGTAAATGGTCAAAACCAGGAAATGTTACTTAGGGAACTTCGGTTGACAGCTCTTCTGTAACTGCACCTGCCGTATGGCTCGTTACTGACAACACTACAATAATATCTAATACATAGCTCAATTAATTTAATATATTTTAAAAGATATCTACACTTACAACAATATTTTAAGCGGCCATTGTTATTTCTTGGGAATCATATACCGACCTACTAACTAGTTCTTAAGATATTTGTTAATTTAGAGCCATCAATGACGGAAACAAAAAGAGAAAGATTGAGTTACAGCAGTAAAACTATAATTAATAGATTTTTGTTTATTTCAGTAAATAAATAAGTTGTAAAATTTTTTCACCCTATTTTTTAAAATTGATAAAATATTTCTCGTGTCAAATTTTATTAGAGCTCTGAATTTATTTTAAATAAACTTTCATTTTTTTATCATGGATTTTAATTTTCGTTAAAAATCTACAGAATTGAATTGCACGAAAGTTTTTAGAGTGATTTATTATACATATTAAAAATGTAAAAACAAATAAGTAAATAAAATAAAAGAGAAAAAAAAATTGTTTAATGATATTTCAGATGGTAGTTAATAAAGCATTTTTAAAATGTAATTCTAATATTTAAAAATCAATATTTTTTTGTTCGTATTTGGAAAAAAAAAATAATAATTTTATTTTGGGACATATGTGCCCTAAGAATAAATACATGGTTTATACATTAAGATTTTTGTCTGGCAAACATTTACTTAAGTTTTCAGTAAGTAAAATGAAATTACATTGGGATATTGGCTTAACTACTGTTTATAATCCTAATCAATATAATCCTATTTATTTGATTACAATGATACGGAGGTTTGGTTATACAATAAGTGAAGGAATAGGTTTTGTTTAAAGGAAAGAATGGATGAGGACTGGGGAATGGAGATGGGAAGAGAATTCCAGAAGGAGGTTGCAAGTATGACGAAGGATTTGCTAAAAAAGGAGGTTCTATAGGAGGGCATATAAAAACCAATCGGTTGGGATCTGGTGTTTAATCAGTGGATGGATGAACGAAGAGTGAGGAGATCAAGGATATAGGTAGGTTTTTTTTTTTTATTTTAAGAACTTGGAATAGGAAAACACTAAGGAGGTATTGCCTTCGGGAGGTTGGATAGTGCTATTTCTACTCCGTATACCAGCGGGAGACTTGAGAGCGCCTTGGGAAACCAAAGATAAATCTTACAAAGCAATTCACGAGTCTCTTCAGTCTCAACTCTATTCCTGCAGATAGCCCTCCATAGACCAAGGAACCGTAGTCGAAATGGGGGAAGACGAGAGCACATACTAGGATGTGCTATACGGATAGATATGATATTTTATGTGCTACCATACCGTTCGTGCAATTGTAATGGGGCTATTTGCCAAATGATTTTCCAAGGAATAAATAAATAAAAATTAAAAAAGTTATTAACAAAAAGTATTTTTGCGCGTTCTCAGAATGTATACATTCTCTTCAGGGTTATTATATACCAATCGATTTATCTCTTTCTGAATAATAAGAAAAACAAATTAATGCTTTTCTTAAATGATTTTTTATTCACTAAAAATTAAATTTCAGTAACGTGGGAAAAAAAAAAAATTATTTTATGAAAAAGCAAATCACATTCGTTAATAGCGTCGTCTGAAACCTTTAAATACCGGTTTTAAAGAAATTAAAAAATAGAAATTTTTGAACCTGGAAGGATTTTTTTTATTCCGGTCTCTATTGTTCATATCATCGATATTTATTTTTTATCTAATTCCTACATTAATAAAACTATTAGAAAGTCGAATGTTTGCTCTTTTTACCTACATTACCACAATTTAGATTTAATGCCGAATTAAGGACGAAATTTTGGTTTAAAAAAAAGATAAACTTTTCAGATGTTTTATTTTATACCTACGGTTCTAATTTGTTTAATTAAATCCGGTTTGTGCAATTTATAGAGCCATTAACCACTCACAAGATCCGTGAAGATTGGTTGAGTCTTGTTGACGTTTCTATTTCTTTACCATATATTTTTAATTTATAACGTTAGCTATCGTTCTAAACTTAATTTATATCAAAATTTCAATTATATTCAATTAATCGATCTAGATCCCTAAATCTAAGCATTGCCGGTTCAACTAATATTCTTTTAATTAGAATTTAATTTAAAGGTTTAAACTGTACCTAGTTGAAAAATCATGAATGAAAAACGGAGCAACGTCATAGGTAAACATTTTTTTTTTTCATTATTTATTTATAACCACTTGTTTAAATATAAATTTAACTGGAACAATAGTCAATTGACGTCGTGTCGAAAATAAATAAATAGGTATCTCACATTCTAATCACTTATGTAATATTCAATTATTAAGTAAGTATATTTAACAAATATAATAGATAATTATATATAGATAATCGTATACAGATAATTATATATAGCTACCCGACAATTAAAGAGCTATTAGAAAAGCAGAGACGCATACCGTTACAGTTAAAGGTGTGATTGCCAAGTCACCTACCGTTACCCCTTCGTGATACGCAAGAAAGCGAAAAAAAAACATTGGTCCCAACACTTATCAACCACGTACCATCATTAGCTTTCGCCTTGTATTATTTCCTGCTAAAAAAGTATCTCATGATATTCTAAGAGTTTAAAATAATCTAAATAATACAACGGAGCTCTACGTTTCAGTAAACTACTCACTCACTTATTGATCGCAGTATGTCAATAAAGACAATTCATACAATGTTGAAATTATTTCCAGTGGTTACCTTTAAAAAACTCTTTGTAAAATGAAAATGTACAGGGCTATTTTTTTTTTTAATTTATTCATTTAATACCAGATCGGCCTGGTGGGCCTTGGTTAATGTAAAAGGTTTTTTTTTAACAATTGATTATGGGGGGAGGAAGGGTATAGTCTCATACAAAAGACACCCCTAACTATATACAACGTTACAAATAAAAAAAAATTATGATAAAACAAATAGATTAAAATAATAATTCTTAATAAAAGATAAAAGTTAATAAAAAAACAATGACATTTATAAATTTAACAAAATAAATAATTGACTTCTAATGAAAAAAAAAGAAAGTTACAGGGCTATTAAAATCGTTCCAAGAAAGAGACTACCGTTAAGTGCTTATGTGGGCAGTTTAATTAGGACTTATGTAAGTCTTCATGTAAAATTACATACAAATAAAAATGAAAACGAAGGATTTGTTTTACAAGAGTTAATATGTTCTTTATTTCTTCAGTTATTGTAATTTACAACTGTACAAAAAAATACAATAAGTCAATATGCGGAATGTTTCAAACAATTGAAAATCTTGGGAAGGAACCACCTCATGGTAGTACTTCAAACATTAATTTAAATTAAAAGATCCCGTGGCCATCTTCTTTTCAGACGCCTCGAAGAATTATCAGGGATCGTTAAGGATGAGAGATTAAGAACTGATGGATTAGGATCGGTAAGGAGTATAGAATAAAAAGTAACGTAATACAATTTTACGGATTTTGGATTCTAAGGATTCGATACGGGAGGAATTTGATGATTTGGTAGAGCCCCAGAGCTCAATTCCATATATACAAATTGGTCTGATTATCATAGTACAATTTTTTTTTTTGTGTAGTGAATAGGAAATTAAGAGCGTTTGTCAAGTAGGTGTTCTAGCAATCGAAATCTTCGAGCAGTTTCTTGTCGTTTCAGTCTTTATGGAGATTCCAAGTAAGTCTCTTGCCAAGATGATGTCCTAAGTAGCGAATCTGTTCAACAGGCATTAATGGAATATTTAAAAAGGATACTGAAAGACAGGAGGGTAGAGGTTTACGACGGAGAGTAAAAGTTTTCTGGTGGGATTTGTTAGGATTTATTTTGATTCTCCTGTTTTGACACTATTCTTCAATGGATGTTATGAGTGTTTGTAAAGTTTGTTGTTAGGACTGTGTTAGGGTGAGATATTAGCTATTAACTAGTAATATTTTTAAAACATATTTGTTTGTTTTTTGTTCACAGGGTGAAAATGATAAACAATTATAGTATTTGATCCAAATAGTACAGCCTTAGTTAAATTATTTCTTAATTTAAGGTTTTAGCATACACGTACTAAAGCATTTAAAACTTTTCCGAGATATAACAGTAGAAACTGCTTATCGGACGACAGTGTTGATAGTAATGCTAAATTCCAAAAATCCTTTTGGGTTGACTTGAGACTGATGTCAAATTTTATATAAATCGCCCAAATAGTTCCTGAGAAACCCGTGCCGACATAAGACGGGCGGACGGATTTTTTGAAGCAAAACATTCTTTCGTTAATAAATGTTTATTATTAAAAATAATGAACCAAAACATAGTTATAATATTTCTTTTTAATTAAAGCAATTGTGGGTAATATTGAAGGTAATAAAAAAAAGGTAAACCCGCATCAAATAACTTATCGACGCAGTAGCATTTTCTCCCCTAATGCCGACAACATTCCTATTCTATAATGAGACTAACACATTCACCATTTATTAAAGATCCAAGATGAATTTTTTCTTTTTCAACACAAATATTTGAGACCTGGCCGAAAATTCAGCTAAATAAGAATATTATAGTGGTCCTAAATAGGATTTAAAAAAATCGCGGCCAATAAAAAAACCAAGGTTTACCTAGGACACAGTAATCCATGGATCGAAGAGAGAATAAAATAAAGTTAAATAACTACTAGTAAAATTCATTAAGGTTGAGGCAGAGAAATATAAATTAAATCAATGAGTAATAAAAATATAACTTTTTTTTTTAGAATCAATCGATAAACATTCCAATAATAAATTCAATAATGACTATATTCTAGTAATTAAAATTTTAAAAAATCAAAACTTTTTAAATTTTAAACCACGTATATTACTTTTTAAAAACAAATTTTAATATCATAGCAGGAAAATACAAACGACCTGCAATCAAAAAGAAGTATATAATAAACACCTGTTAATTTAAAATAAAAATGTCTATTGATTATTTTAAAAACGTTTAGAATTATATTATTTCAAGAAAATACATTCTTTTATTAATTTCTTAAAATCTTTACAAAAATAGACATAATTTATAAATTAATTCGTTTAGCATCCAAATCCTTAATGTTATATACATATAGTACCACGATAATTTCTTATAATGTTATCGTCTTAATTTGTAATGTATTTTATACATCCTTTTAACAGCGATGATGGGCCTGGACACCTGTTTATGTCTAGGTTGTTTTTTCAAATAATAAGTATTTGTATGTTTTCATGTATTAAAAAAAAATTTGTATTCACTACATTAGCACACATATTTTTTTTTAATAACAAATATTTTTTAGAACATCTTATAACATCTTTCATGATTTTTTTACTCATTAACTAATTTACTTCTTTCAAAACTTTAATGCTAGAAGCCTTCATACAAGAATTAAAATTTTAATCCGGTAATGTTTATGATAAAGTTGTAGCAAAAGAAACCAACGTCAAGACAGCGGAGGACTAAGCATTGATGTTTGGATTTGTGATCACTCTATAGGGTCTAATTAAATCAATATTATTGTACACGATTATTTAAATACTTTTACAATATAAAATTAATAATCATAAAAGGTTAAGTAGGTATTTCTAAATGTCTTTAGGAGAAAAACGGTGTTAATTTCACTAACACAGAGACTTGAAAGGTGAAACAAGATATGGTTGGATGGGCGCCCAACTTATAATTTGCATTGACACAACTTTTACCAGAGAAATTGACGAAGGTGTTATAAGAATATAATTAAGATAATAGCTGATATCATGGGATGCCTCAGGGAATACTAAAACATCCCACATTACTATTATTATCTTCTGTAATTAATAACTAATATCTAAGGATTTGCGAAATTAAGCAGGATAGTTAAATTCAACATTTTAACAAATAGTTTTACTAATACGCAGCTGTTTTCAATAATTAAAATTTACCTTTTAAGCTAGTGATACACGGCCATATAGCGCAAGTAATTGCGAATATTTTTTTGAATTGAAGAGATTTCAAAAGTTTACTAAACTTCTATATTTCTATAAATATTTGACTCTTCATTTTAAGATTGATTTGGACTTGTATTTATATTGGCGAAAACGATACATTCTTTAGACATTCAATTGATCTGAATTGATGGTAATTTTTAACTAAACGTCGGTTAAAAAAAATTATAAATATATATACTTAAAATTCGATCAAAAAAGTAGTTATAGTTTAGGAAATCCAAGTCCATAAAATAAAAGTCATTTTTTACAGTTTTACTAATTGATTTATCTTGAAATTTTCAAGGTTTCAAAATCAGAAGAAATTAAACAAAACATACAACTATTTAATATAAATCATAATTAATACATATTTAAAATACTTCATACAATACATTAAATAGCAGTAATAATCAATAAAAAACTGAATTCGAAACCGAGAAATATAACAGAGGTCGTTCCCAAATCAGAATTACATAAACCAACTCACCAAGGAGAGTAGAAAACCACAGAACGTTATAGCTAACCAAAAGTTATATAACACCTTTAGTAGGAGATAGGATATCTCAGTGCTCCTTCTATCATAAATTTCCATTTAATGAGTAATTAATCATGTAAATACTAATTACAGTAATCCGTTCGGTTAAATACTTAGCAATCAAAGTTTACCTCAACGAGACAGTAAATAGGTAAAATATTTTATTTAAACATGTTAAGTTCGTAAACAGGTAAGGATTGATGGTAAGGAAGTTTTTTACGAGTATTAATGTAGGAATTTTTTTTTCATAGAATCGAAAATTTTCACGAAAGTTATACGTTTTTTTTTTTTTTGGAGTTCTATGAATGGGTAGATTTTCCACGCACCTGTATCATGCCATTGTATAACTAACATAAAATTTACTTGTTGTATATTTTTTTAATACAGTTGTAAATATAAATAAATAAAATTAATAAAAAAACTTTAGACTTACGTCTTTACGTTTTAGACATTAAGGAACAAACTTGAAGCCTGCAACAAAATGATACAGACAGGCAGACCTTAACCCTTGCTCGGTCACAACAGTGACTACCATTAATCCATATGAAATAGAATTCACTATGCGACTAAGTGACTACTAATCCTCAACTTTATTAAAATTAAGACCGAATTATAGATTAATTATAGATAATCTAGAATTATAAATTATAGATATGTTGAGGAAAATACATTTAGGAATACGCAAGCGAAAGTAGTAGGTAGAAGTTGGTAAAATCAACATAGAGGTCCTCAAACTAACCCGAACCATCTCTGAAAATAAAAAAATAGATATACAGCTCGCGATCTACTATGTCCGAACCCGCTGCAAGAGAAGCACTCGCGCTTCCGGGACGAGGTAAAGCAATCTTAACTCCGTCAGAGATATGCAGGCCTCTTGTAAAGGAAGTCAAAGATCAATGGCAATCTATGTGGAACGAAAGCCCAATGAGCAAATTAAAAATTATTAAAAAGGATGTCAAGCCCTGGGGTACCTCCAGTCGCAAATGCCGTAGAGAGGAAGTTGTACTGACTAGGCTGAGAATAGGTCACACGAGGTTTACCCACTCTTATCTTATATCAAAAGAAACCCCTCCTGCCAGTATTGCAATAACAATTTAACAATAAGCCATGTTTTCCAACGATGCCCATATTTTACACCACACCTCAATAGCTTGGGACTAAGCCAAGATATCTCAAAAAACCTTGGAGACGATGATAAGGCAATAGAATTGGTGTTCCAGTTTTTAAAATCACAAAATTTACTGACAAAAATATAACTTGATCGGAAGAAAAAAAAAAAATAAAAAAATTGAAAATAAATAAAATTTAACGAATATTAGCAAAATTAAATAAAATATAAATGGCGTTGATGACCAATGAAGTTTGGCGCCACTAAACAACCAAACAAACAAACAAACAAACAAACTATGTCCGAACCCAAATTTGACTACAGACCGACAGACAAATAGAAACTAAACTAAATTTGTCATTTTAAAAGTATCACCTTCTTTATATAATATTTTCAAAATCAAAATAATATTATTTCGAAAAACGTATTGTACCCATGCTTATCTCTTCAATAGGTGGGTCAAAGTAAAAACTAAAAAAAAAGGAAAAAAGTAAATTTAATGCGTACGTAAACGAAAACAGTTAAATGAATCTGATGACGCACCCACATTATATATGGGTATCGATATTTTATAATACACCCATTTAGCATTAATTTTCAACTTTCTTCCAAATTCCGTTCAAATCAGAGGAGCCGTTTTCGTAATGTAGGTGTACTGGGTTCTAACCCACTCATAAATTAGACTTTAGAAAGACAAACATGAAATTAAATTATAATGGTATAAAAAATATCTTCCTAATTATGAAATAGTCGAATTGAATTTTTATAAATTTATTTCCTAATGGCAGTGGCGTTTAAAGTATACAAATACTTTAAAAATTGTTATAAATAATTAATAACAACAATTGAACCGACCGAGGCCCAAGTAGAAAGTTTATACTTTCATATTTTCATAGCGGAGCTGCTAACGAGGTTTGAGGGTAACGTAAATCAAAAGAAAACTCTCGAGGGAAAACTGTTTCCTCCCTGAGTCACACTAATGGTACTTGGTCAATGGTAAAGAATCCGTTAGCTTTTTTATATTATGCCATATTTTCCTATAATTAGAAACTTCTGTCATTGAACTCATTAGACGAACAGTGTAGCATTCAACATGGAGATAACTATAACATAACTAAGGTTAATAAAACAAGGGTTATTATTCACAATCAACCATTAGGTACTTTCCCCAATCCAAAGAAGTGACAGGTACCCACTTTACAGAGTCTATCTTATACTATATGTTGACTATGTGAGCGTAAAATAATTTTTATAACAAGTTATTCTTTGGAAAAAAAAAAAAAAAAATCAATTTATTCCAATTTTTCAGGAAAGCTAGTTTATTCTTTTTTAATTTCTTCAAAAGAAATAAATCTTCCTTTATTATATTATCAAAACCCTATATTTACTTATAATCGTGATATTTTATATAATATATATAAATAATTTACCTCATAATTTCAAATTATGAAGACGGTCAGGGTTGCGATCAAAAGAGAACAAAAATAGTTAACAACTATTTATTTTCCGATGTTTCATCAAGGCTAAAAAGATACAAAAAAGTTCATATATTTTTAGCCCTGAAGAAGCTCTGCAAAGTGGGGCGAAACGTCGGAAAACAGTTGTACACAATTTTTGTTCTCTTGTGTACCTTCTTCATAATTGTAATATTTAATTTAACATTTTACAAAAATGTATGTATATAATTAAAACATATACTTAATTTTACTTAATACTAAAACATACTCATTTATTTTCTTTTTGAACCATTTAATTATAAAATTTCAACAATTCAGTATAATAATATTCAATCTGAATAGCTAAATTTATTAAATACAGACATATTAATTTCATATTAACATGGAGGTAGCTAAACAACACATAGGCATAGTGACAGTCCAAAAAGATAATACCTTGAATAACTTAGCATTAATTTTTTGCTAAAGGGACAGATGAATGTATCAAAAGTGAATGATATTGTTTAAACAATGGTGTATTAGACTTTTTAATTGTTTAACAAGAAAGAAAAAGAATCGAAAAGAAAATAGATATTTGAGAAGGTGAAATTGAGTAAATGTTTTAATCATGTGCATACATTTTTGATAATTATTACAATTGTAAGTATGATAGTACTAGGAGATGGGGAACACCTCCAAAAGTTGTAAAAAAAAATACAGCGTTTTGTTAATATTATAAAGCAAGTTTATTTTAATCCCAACATCTTATCACGTTATTCCATGATTTACACCATTTTTTAAATAATTTAATGAAAATTGCTTACAGTTTAGAATCGAGATTGACGAATCTTCCAACAATGGTAAGCGGAATAATAAAATGTCGACTGTTTCAGAACTTACAAATAATTCAGTTTTGAGTTGCGCGTTATTTTTTGTAAGAATGATTCAATTTTTATCAAGTCTACACGAGTACGGTCAAGGCTCTAAAAAAGTAAATTGAAGAATATGTGGTACACTCACCCATAATTACACTTCAAAAACACTACTAAAGTTTATAGCACATTATTTAAAGAAGAGTAAATTTGTTAATAACTGTACCTCGGCACCAGATAAACCGGATACTATATTAACCCATAACAACTCAAGACCGTTGAAAAATCGCTTGAAAAGAGTTGTAAGAACGTAAGTTCTAACCTATGATTGAGCCGTGATTGATCAGTTTTTGACCTCTCCTAAGGCAATTCCTCGCCTAAGGTTACTTACGCCAGCCTGGTTTCGAGGTACACATATATCTGTACTGATAAGTATAAAGAATTTAAGTCCATACTCTTCATTTTTCAGGAGATAAAAAATAAAGATCAAAAAATTCTGTTAAAAAAATTATCCGTTCAATACAGTTTTATCCAGGATATTATCATAATATACAACTTAAATCCATTACAATAATCTATGGAGAATTTTTTCTGTCATTTCTGTCATTCTGTCAATTTTTCTCAACATCTACATTTTTTTGGACTTAAATACTTTATACTTATCGGTACAGATATGAACCCTAATATAGATCTCTTGTTTTCTGAGTTAAAAAAAAAAAAAAAAAGCAACATTTATATGTAGAAGATAATGATGATTTACAAAGATAAAATTCTAGTCCAACAGAGCCGCGATTTAGTTATTAAATTTATTTTTTCAAATTCGTGTTCATACTGAAACCTATCTGCTTTGAGTTTACAGTGACATTCGTGCTGCAGTGAGCAATGTGATAGCCAACATCCGGCACAGCTCACCGCGAATACCTGGCGTGTTTCTTGTTAAAATATCAGTTCAGAAATAATAAAACTAATAATATACTTTATGGTTCGTACTTGAATGGAGCTAGGTCAAATCATGATAATGACAAATCATTTTTACTAATAGCTAAAGAGCCCGGGAAAAAAATCAATTTATTTTTATTACTTTAAAAATATCAACAAATCAGCACTGGCACAACATAGCATAAAGTATAAACATTATTATTATTTTAAAAATTTAGACGAAGTAAATCACAAAAGAAATAGAAAAATAATAGAAGCCATACTTATCACAAAAAACATAGATAACGCCATTCATCTTAAGACAGATGCCAAAAATGTATGTACTCATTGCATATATATGTAGTAAATCATTAAGAAATTTAATAAATTAAAAAAAAAAATATTGTTAATAGAATTAGTCGTAACCTTTTGTGGAATAGAGATAGCAGAGTATTAACTTAGTTTAATCTATTTGTTATCAATTTTAAAGATAATCTAGTTTCAGGAGGGTATTAGATCACCTTATTTATAATATGTTGATATTTTTAATTATTAATATTTATATCATTAACAACAATAAGTTGTTGTTAGCATTATAAGACTAATAAGGAGAACACAAAATGTAATTTTAAAAGATATATTTAATCAGGAAATTGTTTTTAATTAAAAAAAAAAAAAAAAAGAAATCGTGATATTAAAAACACTTAACACACACGTGATTATTTGTTTAGAACCTGATGATGGTGTGACAACCCAGAAACGTTGTTATTGGTTTTAATGAAATAATATAAAATTAATTAAAAAAAAAGAAAGAGTACTTCTCATTCACAAGATCTAATTATTAATGAAAACCATAAATAGCAATAAAAGTTAAAAATATAGTTTATAGAATTAAAATTGATGACTCTGCCAACCATAGCTAAAGAGAATAAAAAATAGTGGCTGTTTTAAAACTTACAAATAATTAAATTTTCATTCCGAGCACTATATTCTTAAAAAAATAATAGCACAATATTTAAATTAGAGTAAATTTTCTAAAGTATGAGCTCTAACAGAATACGTTAAATAATTCCCGAGATATGATTCTTCATAAACGGAATGTTTTATTCAAACGTCAAAAAATAAATATTTTTTTAATTTATTGTGACAAATATCATGAAAACAACTATTCATAGGAACATAGTTTGAAGGAGTATAAAGTTTCTAAAACATGAATTAGAGTAGAGCTCTGTAATTTCAGTAGTCCCAGAGAAACACTTTTTTAAAAAAAGTCACATTTAAAATGAAAAAAAAAAAAAATTTTGTGAAACATCATGGAAACTATTATTCCTACACCGACATACAGATGCCTATCAACACTCAAATTGAAGCAAGTTAGTAATACTATAGAGTAGTTTATGAAGTTTATCTCGGTAGGAGTAGCAGTTCCCATGATATTCGCCCAAATAAATTCACAAAATATTGATTTCTAGCAGTAAAATTTCAGCATTTTGTGAGAAAGTTTTTTTTGGACTCAAAACGTGTATAAAAACATTTTGTTCAAAAATTTCCCATCTTCTCGTCTTAAATTTTTTTTTTTCGAAAATCACAAAAAAACAGGCATACTTTGAACTTAAGCCTATTGATCTACTCAAAATTTAGGGAAGTAAGTCGGGTGGTATGTGAAAGTTGATGCGCCCACTGCACCAGATTCTGTTGGTATCTCTCCTTCAAATCTGTTATAGCGCTCAATTTTACGGCAATAAATTCAAATAAAAAACTTAAACGAACAGATTTAATATGCATTTAAATGGATTTCCGTTCGAATGTATACATTGCTTAATGAATCTCTTTTGATTTCATGTTAATTAAGTCATTCAGTCAAGCATTTAATTTACTTGGTCGAGTATGCAGATCAGTGTCTTGGATCAGGTTTCTCTTGGAAAAATACTCTAAACTCAATGATTAATGAATATTCGATTAGAATAAATTAAAAATAATATTAAGTTTCGAGGGCGATAAAACTGATATATTGAATATACATCGTTTTTCTTAGCCTGATATCCGTTATCAAATAACAAGAAGGTATTGCACATTCCAGAATACATGAAAGATGCGTTTTATGAGATAAAGCTAACATTCATGTGGTCATAATTTTTGTGGTATTTGAGTTGATTTATTTAATTTTATGGTATGCTTAGTATTTTTTTTTTAATATTACTTTGACAATGACACAATTCTTCCTCGATTAATGACGCAACTTGCCGAAAAAAAGTATTTCATTACATCATTTAAATTATCGCTTTATCTCGCCTAAAAACGTGTTCTACAAGAAATTCAATCTCTTTCCCAGGAACTCATTTCCATAACTACCGAACAAACAATTTTAAATAGATATCATCCATTCTTGTGCAAACTTTAAAAAACCAAATTAATAATTAATTCAAAACACTATCCAATTATAGTATCAAAACCTTTATTTCTTTTACACGTCCAACGTTTCGGCCAAATCGGCCATCTTCAGGGACAATCTCAATATCACTATGAAAACATATAATTTAACACTCTAAAACTTCATTCAGGCTATTCTGCCCAGGTCAAAACATTTATATCTATGAAAACATTTAAAACATTAGGTAAAAATTATTTTTTGTTAATAAATATATCACACATATGTTTAATTACCTAATAAGTCAATTATCCATTAAAAACCATAGTCAAAATTATTTCTCTGCACACACTATTAATACACTTTTATCACAACCTTTTCATAGATATAAATGTTTTGACCTGGGCAGAATAGCCTGAATGAAGTTTTAGAGTGTTAAATTATATGTTTTCATAGTGATATTGAGATTGTCCCTGAAGATGGCCGAATTGGCCGAAACGTTGGACGTGTAAAAGAAATAAAGGTTTTGAGACTATAATTGGATAGTGTTTTGAATTATTTATTAAGAAATACAAGTCTCAAGAAAAAATTTTAAGATTATAAACAAATTAATAAATAATTTTTTTATTATTTTTCGTTCCTTTTTTTGACAGCACTCCTCATCATCTTTCTCATACTGTAATAAAAAGTTTATTCTTACATTATGCCGGTTTTTACTTTTTTATAAATGACTAATTATTAACCACTCTATAATTCTAGGTTAAAAAAAAATGGATTCCTATCCAAAAAAAAAAAAAATACAATCGTAATTCAATCTAGATCTAACCCGTTGACTAAAAAAAGTATTTTTCTGTAGAAAATTGTGTATTTGGGGCCCGCATCATGGCCGTTTTGTACATCAATTGCCCAAATTGCAACTTCCTTCTTTTTGTCCAGATTATTTCTATTGTCGAAACTATACAAAAGAAATCACACCCTTCTGAATTACCTTAAGATTGCAATCACATTCACAAGGTCAGGGAATTTGTATTGAGTTGAAAATAAAGAAAAAAATATAGAAGAATAAATTAGAATAACATAGTAACTGACAAAATGAGAACATGCGGGAAATCGATTGTTACGTTTTGAGGATACTATTTGGTACTTAGCTCCAACAAAAATTATATTACTCAATTATTTTGAGTGGGTTGCAACAAAAAACTATTACTAGCTGCTACATGTAACATGGCATCTGGAATAATATAGTATCTGGAAATTCGAAGTCTTTGTTACCATGTAAACGTTTTTTGACGTCAGGAGTTTTACCAACGCTACCTGTAACATCAAATATCACGCAAGACCTAGAGCGACAATGCTTCCACGATAGCAGATATTGCCATGACAGACAAGTGAGTATAAAAAATGGTAACTGCAGCAGATAACGTGTTCACCTTAACACAAATATTTATTCTGCATAATACCAAATTATACATTATATGTATATATATATATTATTATTATTAAGTCGAGTTAACACATACTTGATTTGTAGTAGAAAAAATAAATTTTAAAAATCTACATTTGTTAAGTTGCTAAAAATACAAAGATGCTCTAAAACTTAGCATGTTTTACTTCAAAAATTGTCAAGAAGTACAGACACCAAAATCATCAAAAGGGCTCTGGTCAGCAATATTTCTCACAACATATTGGATTAAATTTTTTTATTATTAAGAAACATACTGCGTCGGACGGCTGACCAAGGTAACCGTCTTTGTCTGAGACCATGTTTTACCTCCATTAGTTATCACTTACCATATTACCAATATAATTGTTTAAGAGAAAGAAATTACTTTTATATATTACAGAATATTTTAAAAACCTGTGAAATCAACTTTAAAGATATTGCTAAAATCTTCAATTCACAAAAAATAGCAGATATGTTTTGCGACCGAATGCCTCATATATTACGCTTGCACATGCCCTTCTGAACGAAGCATTCTCCAAAAGAAGAAATAAATAAGGAGATATCACAATAGTTACAAGACAAGGAAAAGGTAACTGTAAATAACTAAGGCAGATAGAGCGATCATTCTACAGGAAACCAAAATGTTCTCAGTGGGAAAGACGACACTAATTTCCTGGATCCTGACAAGGAATAAATTTCAACCCGCTTCAGGATGATGACGCATATGCACCACTTTTGATTCAAGAAAGTCCACGGTGAGGTGTCAACTAGCTCGAATACCATGGCCTCACCGATCTTGCAGTTAATATACTATTGAAGAAAACCTGGTAAATCTGCCAGTAAGTCAAGGATCGTTGGCTAATTGTTAAGAACCTGCACTATATAAACGATGACAAACAAAACAGAAGAAACGAGAGAGAATGTAACTGGATTATCAACACAAAGTTAATCTAACCTAACTGCTTATTACTGTTTCTCGATACCATCTATTATGGATTCGAATGAAACTATCTTGACAATTACGGTGTACTCTGTGGTTAGCATCACGTGTTGCAATGTAATAAGGTATAACTATACTGATCTGATCCTTCCAGGAAACCAAATAGCAAACTGATACGACAATTAATTGTATTCTTATTATTTTAAAAGGTAATTATTATTATTATTTTATTCATGGTAACAGAATAATTAATTAGTAAATAATAACAAAATTAAAATTTTTATATTCAATATTCCTTCACAAAAAATAGAATTAACGTATATTTAGTATATTTCACTAACGAAGTGATACCTCGTAAATACCAATAAAAAAAAAACATTTCACCTGATAAAGTACCTCATGAGTTTTTTGCTAATACTCGCAACTCGAATTGTCTAATAGAGAAACTGAAAAACATTGCATTTTGATGCCCCACCATTAATCTAGTAAAAATAGCTTAAAATCAGCTTGTAACTAGATGTAACTGTAAATTACTTCGTGTTAATGGATTTTTATGTAAAAATGTTAAAAAAACACGATAGTTTAAAATTTGCCACTCTCTGAGGATCCGTAGACAGAGATTTCAAAGGTCGTTATATATTTTTAGATTTATTGTCAATCACTCCTACAGTATAACAAAATCTGAAATGTTCAATTATTACCGAGATATAATTCCCCCCCCCTTCCCAAAAAAAAAACCAAATGTTTTTCGGAAAATAATCATTATTAACTACTTTATGGTGTATTTGACGACATTCAACATTTTCCTAGATTCAGCTTTTCAAACACCAATATTTATTCCCAAACAAGCTGATAATTAATGATTTACCGCATTGTCAGGTTAAAAGTGATTGATCTTAGGTATTTCTATTCCTATAGCGCAGTTTATAACTATTTTTACATGATTTTGGCATTTTACAACGTACACTGAAAAGCAGTTATTTTTTGAGAAAAGATCGATACATCAGTTACTATTTGAAGTATAGATTTTAAGATTTTTATATATTAGGGTTCAATATGAAGCGGAAAATCAAGCGCAGATTTACCATCGTCTTTTGCGAACAGTTTTACATCAGATCCCTAATAAGAATAAAGAAAAACTTAAACGATTTCAAGATATTTAATCCGTTTTAAAATCGTTTTGTCAAGAAGTTGTTTTTCAGTTTTCATATGCGAGGTATCACTTAATAACCTTTGATATGTATATATATTTTGAACGTTAGCCTAACTAGCCGTTAACGGCTGGAGTATGGAGAATAAATAATTAGGTGTTACAGCCGGATTCCAACCCGGGTCCTTTTAGATATATATATATATATATATATATAGAGAGAGAGAGAGAGAGAGAGAGAGAGAGA
This sequence comes from Halyomorpha halys, assembly GCF_000696795.3. NCBI lineage: Eukaryota > Metazoa > Arthropoda > Insecta > Hemiptera > Pentatomidae > Halyomorpha > Halyomorpha halys. The sequence continues at coordinate 713,664 of NW_027115809.1, read as the reverse complement.
AAGAGAAAGATAAAAAAAGGATTTGAAAAAACCACAAACCCTATCTAGGAATCCTTATTAGGGGAGAGGTGAAGGAGGCAACTCGCACATGCAATTTCCCTTACTCAATATATAATCATAGACAGGCTGATACATCAAGGTAACAATGCAATCATTGAGCAATAAAAATTAAGGTTTAATTTTATTTTTTTCAAACAACCTTTGCTTGAAACTCATAAAAAGATCATCAAATCTGCAATGTATTTCGACAATTAGACGCTTTTTAAGTTTATTCGTAAACCAAAAGAAATAAAGACTTTTATCTGTTTACATCCCATTATAAGCAAATATTAAGGGAAAAAAGAGATAATTTTAACTTGGTTAATATTAATTTTATATACAAAATAAATAAATTTAAAAAATAATTTTACGGGAAGATGAATGGGGATGCAGCCAATGAAGAACACGAATAAGTAAAACTTATTTATTAGTACCAAAGTTTCGGCCAGAATTTCAGGCCTTCGCAGAAACAAATAAAAACCGTGATGATTAAATGGAATCACAGAAAAACAAGATACATAAGAAGACACAGACAATGTTATCGTATAACGTTCTGAAACTGTCGAAGATTCTTGGCCGTTGAAGGTAGCTATGTTGGTCAGCATAGGTACTCTATAGAGTAGGGCTGGCCTGAGTACACTCTTCTAAATAAGTAAGTTGAGGCGAAGAAGAAGATTAGGAGAAGTTAGCAAGTGATTAAGCCTGTCAGACTTGATCTTATTACAGTGGCGAGCTAGAGTCAGGTGTGTCTGTCAAGGCTGACACCCAGGTACATTATGCCTATGGAAACTTATTTGTAAAAAAACAAATCAATATCTGTTAAGTGGCAGAACAGAGAGAATTCAACGGGAATAAAAAGTGGATTATCGTTGCAGCTCGATGAAAGGTAATGTAGATCGGAGAAGTTCAACTCTTCTCATAAATAAAAATTTTCACTTTTAAACATACTGAAGTGCATGACTTCTTTTTCCCTAACTCTCAAATAACATTTCTTAAGGTCAGATTGCGGTTAAACCTTTAAGTCAATAGGAAGCATATCGTTCATGTTAGGACTACTTTTTTTTTTTTTTAGCCTATCTATATTATTCTACAATTTTCCCGATTTTTTTCGAAAAATCACAAAAAATATTTCTGTCCGCCATACAAACAAAAAAATTCAATGAAATTAAGAGAGGTATTTTTTCTCAATAATCAACCAATAGTTATTGATAATATCACAATTTTGTCAATAATGCAGCATACATTTGGTTCAACCACAAATAGCGCAGAAAAATTGTATTAGATTAACAAGATTTATTTAACCCTTTACTTCTAACTTCCTTAAATTATACAATTCTATAATCAAAATTCGTTTTGATTATTTAGTCATCTTAAATATGAGTGTTAAATATACGTTTCCTTCCACCACGTACAGATTTTTCCAAATTATATGTATTTCAAGTCTGGCAACACAATAATCACGAAAATCTTTCATAAATCCTAGTGTACCCATTTAGTCAACTACAAATTTTTACAATATCTAAAAGACGTTAATAATGACACAATTTGGATTCTTGTAGATCTATTTGAATTTAATACATAAGAAAATGTATTTATTATTATTTAAACATATTTGAGTGAGCTTTGATTATCTTCAAATCTATAATTTATTTTTCTAATCAGAAAGAGAGAATTGCTTTCAATTTTATTTTTTTAAGTTTAATTTCCGGTTAATTCTTTTACGTTAATGTTCATTTTTTTATTTTATTTTAATTAATTAAAATTTAACCCATTTAGTATTTTCAAATGGGACCATGCGCCCACTGCACATTCCTACAGGATGCATATGTAAAACACATATTACAATATTATTATTATACATTGGTTTTATTATAAATTGGTATTAATGAGCAGACGCATGCCACTACTTTTCAATCTGTTATAATAAATAATAATTATAAAAATATAATCAGTAAAATCAATGACAAATATTTTCTTCTATATTGAATTACGTTTTTTCTTAGTAATAATTATCAAATCTATCTTTAATAAAATTGAGATGATGTAACATAGGATAACAGTTGCAGTTGTATAGTTCATATAAAAAAAAAATAATAATAATAAAGGCCAGACAGATGAAAATTTCCATATCGACTATGTCGGAGATAAATCCAAAAAAGAACATAAGCAAAAAATGCGGGGGCAATACCGACCCACGTTCAAACCCGCGCCTCACCTTGAGTCGCCCAAGACCATTCCTTCCGAGGCATTTGCGAACCACTGTTCATCACTTATCCATATCTGCACTAAATTGTCCATCCATCTAAATGCAGTGATATTAGGGAAAAAGTTGGGGATATGTCAAGATAGATCACAATCTAAAATAAATGATTAAGTTTTTCGGATGTAGATGACCTAATAAAACTTCGACAAATTTAAACTTGCTAATTAAACCAGTTAGATTTCTATATTTGCGCTACTGCAGAAGATGTACACATTTTAAAGACCTCTTAGACCTATTACTCAAGTCCCTTTAAATGTAACACATAACACGGTTTATAGAAGAAAAACATAAATGCTATCAGAGTTTCTCATATGTGTACGCTTGTGGTGTCACCTACACAAGTGCATGGTACTAGCAAAGACTTGGAAGACGGAGTATAATAGGGGTATTCATGATATTGTGTTAAATGTAAAACGTTTTACCATGTTAAATGTTATAAGTATTGGATTATGAGCAGCCCTATTTAAAGTCATGTTAAATGATAAATTCATAAGAGCTCCTAGCGGATTTTCTGCTTGTTTAGTAACCTTACGTTCCTAAACTTCATGTTATTGTTCACGTCTAAGTTTTGATTACAGTAATTTATTACAGCATGCCTAAAATAAGTGAAAAGTAGAAGGGTAAAAGTTTGGCTACTGATTATATTTTTTAAAAAGTCCAAAACACAAGACAAAAGAAAAAAACAAACTACGAGTAAGTAACCTAACACGACAGCAAATAAAACAGTGACAAGCTCAGCTGGTCTGTTGCGTGACGTCATTCTCCATTTAACAGACCTAGTAACAGAGTCTCGACCATGTTATATGATACATAGTTTTAACATGGTAAAAGAAGGAAATATTTCTCTATTTAACATAAAGTTTTCCATTTAACACGCTTTCACATGAATTTAAACTGAAGATCATAAATAGCCCTAATAGAGGGGTAAGCTTCCAGGAAAAGACCTTATGATGAACTCCAGAGGCGTGGCAGAGGAGTAAGAGCCAATAACTGATGACCTTCTGCAAGTTTAGATTACAATGCCGGACATTCCTATTAACTTAACATTTTTTTGTCATATCTTTGCCGAGTTTTTGTTAAGAAAAATGACAAAAATTGAGGGATTACCTTCTACGTAAAAAAGCGCAGTTAAAAATTTCAATATCAGTTCAAGTTCTGTTTAGATAATTATTAATTTTTTTTTTTTTTTTTTAAGGAAATTAAAGAAATCAGAAGAAATTGAAAAGCAATTTTTTAACGTTTTTGATACAAGAGCAACATAAATCACATCAGAGTTTTTCAAATCCGTCACCAACAGTACTAGTGGCCACCCATCAGCTACACAATGCCATTATAAGAGTCGGTGTCATGTAAAAACGGCGAGTCCAAAAATTTCAAGAATAGTATATTCTGTTTATACTTTAACTGGTCTGGGAAATTGTTATTTGAATGAAATTTTACAGAATCCAGGTATTCCTAATCGTGTTTCAAACAGTAAAATTAATTAGTACCATGACTATTCCTGTAAAAAAAATTAAATAAAATTTTTTATAAAAATATGAAATTTCGTTGAATTCAATATTTTTACAGAAACCCGACTTTTTTTTTCATATTCCTAACGAAATAAGTAATTGAATACATACATATACATATACGTAGGTATATGTATATCTGGTAGTTTGTAATTCCTTCGAGCAGATCATAACTCAAAAAATGAAGACATTCATCACATTTCATTAGTTACATTTTTTCCCCATAACTTAAACTTTTAAATTATTATTATTAAATTAAAATATTCATATTTCGTTGTGTCTTTGCATGATATAACTTTATATTGTTTTTTTCATTAATTAGGTTATTTTACTTATATATTTAATTACCCACATATACGTTTTATTTTCCACTTATTTCATTACTTTATTTTTATCTATTTTCATTCTGTTGAATTACTTACTTTAATCATTCTATATATCCTATACTTTTTGGTTTTTATCTTGTTTTTTGTTCTTGGCCCTGAAATTATTGCCGAAACTCAGGCACTAATAATAAGTTTTTTTTAACTTATTTGTGTTATTCTCTGCGCGTACCCCTAACCATCTTTTCTTCATAGACAATGTATTAAAATATTTAATTTTAAAAATGTTGAAAAATATTTTATCATAAAAAAAAATGCTATGCGG